>NC_056626.2:312278948-312578948 GCF_002870075.4 Lactuca sativa
GCATGTCGTCCGAGGCAATTTGGTGATAAAATCCATCGTAATCTCTTCTATTTCCAAATGGGAATATCCAACGGATCCATTTTGTCATGGGGTCGTTTATGCTCGGACTTGACTCTCCTGTAAGTCAAGCATCTCTCCACATACCATGCCACATATCTCTTTATACATGACCACCAATAATCATGTCTGAGATCTCTATACATCTTTGTCGCTCCGGGATGAATAAAGAATCTTGACTTGTGCGCCTCTTCCATCAAAATCTAACGATAGGGGTGGGTGGGGTGGGGTGATAATTTTTTTTTAAAAGTAAAATAATATTAGAATAATTATAAAAAATACAAAAAAGAAAATAAAAAGACATAACTGTCTTTTTAAATTGTTTTGGACCAAAATCACATAAGATTTTGATTTTAGACCTTCCATGAAAGTTGAAAACTTTTTGGATCTTATCCAAAGTTTTTGGTAAACCACAAAGATCAATTTTACAGTTTTGTCTAAAAATATATTCATCTTATTATAAAATGAATTTATTATAAGTAATGTATAAGTAAAAGAAAATCGTTATATAGTTTATAACATAAACACATTTTTTTACGTGATGCCTATATCTAAATCAAAATCGTCCTTTTGGTTAGATTTTTTTTTTGTTGAATCTAAAACAACGTTGTATAATATCTATTAAAATGGAGTTAGAATAACTAGTATTACATCTATTTTCTCAGTTAAAACGTAACTTAATTTTTTTGAATTATTCAATTAAAAATTAGTGTGCTAAAAACGGTTCTTAGATAGACCGGTTTGGATTTAACGGAAATCTGATGGTCTAAACATAGAATGAAGTTAGAACAACTAACTGAATAATAAAAGAAATTATTTAGAGTTAGAATAAATAAAGTATATATATATATATATATATATATATATATATATATATATATATATATATATATATATATATATATATATATATATATATATATATATATATATATAGATCCGGTAAGAATTTTTTTTGGTAGGAAGGTAAGAAGTTTTTTTTCTACATATTTTTTGACGAACAAAATAAATGAATCACTAGATGATTCATTTGTAAGATGATTCACAAGAAAAAATTTCCAAAAAAACATCTTTATGATTCATTTTTAACTAAATTAAGAAAAAATTCACTTTTATGACAATTTTAGAGAATAACAACAAAATCATTGTATAAATGAATAATCGAGATGTTTTTATGAAATTTTTTTCTTGTGAATCATCTTACAAATGAATCATCTAATGATTCATTTTGTTTGTTCGCGAAAAAAATATGTAGAAAAAAAAACTTCTAAAAATTCCCTTCTTATTTGATCTTGACTATATATATATATATATATATATATATATATATATATATATATATATATATATATATATATATATATATATATAAAGAGAGAGAGAGAGGGAGAGAGATTTTGTTCAAACTAGAGCAAAAAACTCGTTTTGTTTCTTTTAGTACCATCTTTAATTAAATGCAAAAAGAACGAGCAATTTTGTGTTTATTTACTAAAGAACATTTTATAGAATTTAAATATTAATTATTTTTTAACTTTAATAATTAAATTAAAAATTACGACATTCTTAATTATCATTCTTTATGTCAACCCTCATGTGTTCACATATATCAACTGTGTAATGTCAACTAAACATCCATTATAAACATGTTTTCAAAGAGTTCACATCTTATCGGAATTTACTACATAAAGATAAGAATGGAGTGGTGACATATAAACAGGCTAGGTGTGAGATCCGTATGTTATACGGGTTGATTTAAAAATGATTAAACTTAAAGTATAAAATAAAATATTTTTTAATATACAACTTTAAAATAAAAAAGAAAGAAAAAAAACGTATTTATGATATTTAATACTTTACATATATAAGTATATGACTTTAACTAAAAATGAAAACAAACTAAAAATTGACAAGTGGATAATATTTATTTCAAAATTTCCACAAAATGACAAGTATCAAAACTCATGAGAGATTGACAAGTGGCAAAAAAAAACATTCATTTATTAAGGAGGATTTTATCATTTTTTTGATTTAAAAGATAAAATTATTGGTTCAGGTTCATTTGAGACCATTTTAATTTTGTGAGACTGTGAGACCAAATCTAAAAATAATTTTAAAATGCAAAATAAATGAAAAAATCCAAAAAAAAAAAATTTAAATATTATTTTCGGAACTTGAATTAACTAAAAGAAATAAAAATATTCTAATAGAATATTACACTGTACATATTTTAAAAAATAATTTTAAAATGCAAAATAAATGGAAAAATCTAAAAATTCTTTTTTTTTTTAAATATTATTTTCGGAACTTGAACTAACTAAAAAAAATCCCGTTTTTTTTTTTTTTTTGAAAAGTACGTGAAATATTCTAATAGAATATTACACTGTACATATTCTAAAAAATAATTTTAAAATGCAAAATAAATGGAAAAATCCAAAAATTCTTTTTTTTTTTAAATATTATTTTCGGAACTTGAATTAACTAAAAAAAATGCGTCTCACGGTCTCACAAAATTAGGTCGTCTCACATGAACCTAATATAGTCACGCTAATGTATATTTTTAGCCAAAATTTAAGACTTAGCCCATAATATCTATGAAAATCATAGGCAAAAAAATCGTCTCCTCTTTCGTCTAAATTGTCTAAAGTTTCGGGTATATATTTAAGGATTTTTTTTTCATTTTTGCAAAGCAAAACAGTAGGCAAAACAAAAACCATAGACCATTTTATGGTCTACGTTTTCCTCTGATTGGTATACGGTTTCCCACACCATAGACCATAAATGGTTTACTGTTTGGGCTAACATAAAAATTAAAAAAAAATAAAAATAAAATAAAACGAAAACCATAGGTTCTTACGAAACCTATGGTTTTTTTTTTTTTGTAACGAAAATAACAACATTTCATTATATATGACATTTTATACGAGCTACAAAAAAATTACTAAAACCGTAGGTCCAAAAAAAACCTACGGTGTACAAGTATGTAATGCACGTTTTATGCATTGAAAACTTGAACATTGTAGGTTTCTTAGGAACCTACGGAATTTTTTTCAATATATATATATATATATATATA
This sequence comes from Lactuca sativa, assembly GCF_002870075.4. Classification (NCBI taxonomy): domain Eukaryota; kingdom Viridiplantae; phylum Streptophyta; class Magnoliopsida; order Asterales; family Asteraceae; genus Lactuca; species Lactuca sativa. Next base: position 312,282,079 of record NC_056626.2, read on the forward strand.
TATATATATATATATATATATATATATATATACTAATTCTCATACTAAACAAGAAAAACGAAAAAGGTTGAAAATTCGAAGACACACCTGGTTATTTGTTCTTTGAAGGATCCATTGATAGAGAATTCCAAACTTCAAATACATACAAAATAACCAAAAAATAAAAATGACAACTTTATATATTCTGGGCTACCGGGCCCACCAAACAGTAACCCAATGTCCTTAAAGATTAGTGAACAAAGCATTGATCGTAGACAAATTAATGGTCTACGGTTTTAATGGTTAGTTTGGGATAGGGTTATTGTCACTGTAGCCCAACAAACTTTAGTATATTGATTTAAATGGTCACTCGTGACTTTTTTTGGTAGTTTAGGGACATAAATTCTATTTTTACCTGCTAAAAAAGGCCTAAGACTTGTTATTACCGGTATTTATGATGAAATGACTTTTTTCACAAGTTATAAGAATTAAGTGCAGACATTGACTTGAATTTTTAAAAAATGATGACTAGATCTTCAACATTCTGCCCATCAACTGGACCAATATACTATAACCCTAGCAATGGCAGATACACATTTTGAGGTGTTGGAATCCTGCAAGAACTTTGTAACACCCCGCTTAAAGTAAAATGGGTAAATAATAAATCCAGAACCACGAAAGGTAAATTTATTGTTAATTTATAGCCGAATGTCATGATTTGAATCTCCAGGGGTTAAAGCATAAATTTGGAACGTAATTTGTAAGGAATTTATTGAATCAGGGGCTGAAGTGTAATTTTCGGACCTATGTTGAAAAGGTTTGTAGAAGACAGAGGGATAAATCATAAATATCATATTTATTTTGAAAAGATTAATGTAAGGAGGGGCCATTGTTGTTATTGTGGCATAATGTTTTGAGGGATCGGGTATTTAGCTTAAGGTAACCCTAACCCTAAGGGAAAAAGCTCCAGCCGCCACTCTCTCTCTCTCTCTCTCTCTCTCTCTCTTTGACCTCCAACGCCATCACCAGCATATGTCGTGTCGTAAACCACCGCTGGAGCACCTGCAACCGGCGTCGAGGACCACCGGGAAACAAGGGCATGTGTTACCGCTGATTGACGCTCGATGATTGCTCTCCATTTGCCACCGCTATCTCCTCCACTGTTACATCGCCGCTAGACGACCCTCTCGCGTCCAACCTCCCTGTAGGATGTTGGGAACGGCCGAAAGGGAAACCGGTGAAGATCGTTTGAGAGCCGTGAGCACCGTCACGTGGGCCATGAACCCGATTAAAGTCGTCACCACTGCACCATATTCACGAAGTCGAAGATTGGAGTTGTTGCCGCCGCCGCCCACTTTTGTTGGAGTCGTGGCTGTCACCGGATATAGCGACGGCTGGGGTGCTTTTTCCGACTGTAACATCCCAAATTCCAGAAGTATGAGTGAAGGGCTTAGAGTGTAAATTAAGGAAGCTACTCGACGAGTAGGTATGCTACTCGTCGAGTCAAAGCGGGATTTGATCGCGAGTTAAGTGGCCAAATCGCCGAGTCGGAAGATGTACTCGACGAGTTGGTGTAGGAATGAGAAAACCCTAATCTCGAGGGTTGCACACTATTTAAAGGACTTTATGTCCTTCTCTCAGCCTCCTTATTTCCCTTGAGAACTATAAGACCCTAAGCTCGTGTGTGTGAGGCCTTGGAGGGAGATTGAAGCTTTGGAAGTTGTCTTTTGTGGAAGAAACTTGAAGATCAAAAAGGGCTTGCATCAAGGGAGTGGTGTAGATCTAGAATCTACTTCAGTTTGGGCACATCTTGGAGGTAATAAGATGTTACCGTCACTCTTTTGCATCTAGATCTATTCATGAAAGAGATTTGGGGCCATTTTGGGTATGTTTGAGACCTATTTCGGGTTTGGAGTTTAGATCTGAGGTTGCTACTTCAGATCTAGACTTGCGTTGGTCCAGAATGTCATAAAGCATCAGTCAATGAGCTGATGGTAAAGCCCCTTTATCCAAAACCCAAGCCCTAGAGTGATTTGGACCTCCAACTCCTTGGTTTCACATAAAGTTTGCAACTTTACGTAGTGGTTATGCCCTAGAAGAGTGGATCTATAGTTTGGATCCCCTGCATGGCTCGAAAAGCCTCTGTATGGATGAAGGACTGAAGGGACTCAGCGGGTCACATGGGTGGACTTGGCGAGTCATATGAAGATGGGCATGGACTCGACGAGTTGGAAGAACAACTCGGCGAGTCTGTTGAAGATTGCCTTGGAATCAGTGAGTCTGTTCTTAGACTCGGCGAGTTAGGTCGCAGAACCCCAACCTCTTGTGGTTAAACTTCGGACCAGTGAGTCGGTTGGCGACTCAGTGAGTTGGACAGGATGGAATTCAGTGATCGTTGAACTCGACGAGTCTTGGGGCGACTCGGCGAGTTGAGTCGTGTTATGGGAGTTTTCTGAGTATAAGAACTCGACGAGTAGAGTCAATTAGGAAGGTTGACTTTGGCAAGGACTTTAACTTTCACTTGTTTGACCTTCAGGGGTGTTATGTATTTTGGATATTTATGTCGTGGTCCATTGATGGCACCAGGTGTTAGAGTTTGGAGCAGTGCTTCGGGCCAGTGCTTTTATGGTTCGGTTCGACAGTTGCAAGGTGAGTTATCCTCACTATATCAATAGGGTCTAAGGCACCAAGGTCGGCCCTTTTAGTTGTTATCTTGGTTACAATATGCTACATGTGGTTATGATATGTTAGATCGATATCCGGATAGACAGTATGTTGTCATGCTCTTATGATCTGTTAGGATTGGTATGTTAGTGACCTGGTTAAGTCGGTGTTTTGGTTATGAGAGATTACTATGATCGATGATCTGTGAGATAGTTATATCTGATATCTGTACGTGTACTGTTTGATGTGCTTATTGATCTGATTAGATCGACGTCCTGGTAATTAGGACAGTATTATGTTAGTGACCTGGTTTAGGTCGGTATCCTGGTATATAGGATGATGTTATGTTAATGACCAGTTAGGTCGGTATCTTGGTTAGGATGTTGCTATGCTTTATGATCTGCTAGATCGATTTGTTTGTCTATGGACTGTTATGTGATTACCTGTTATATGTGCACATGGTTATTTGCTTGATGTTTGGGTTGAGGCGGTCCTGCTTTGTGCTTAAGGCTAACATACCCTACGAGCAGTCCGGATAGATTGTAGGCCCGTATGGTGGCCCAGTCATACCGAAGACTTGGGATAGATCCAGATAGACTGAAGGCCCGGTGCGGGCGGTCCTGTCATATTGTAGACTCAAAGAGTGGACCAGGTGGACTGAAGGCCTGTTGAGGGCGGACCAGTCACACTGCAGAATTGAGAGGCATGGATGTTCTGTATTGTGATGTGATATGATATGATTATGGTTGTATGTGGTTGGTATTATGGGAGAAACTCACTAAGCTTTCGGGCTTACAGTTTCAGTTTATTTTTTCGGGTACATCAGGAGATCGTGGCAAGGCAAAGGCGTGATCATACAACTCCTCATATTTCATGATTTGTGATTTGGTTCTGGGGATACTCTAATGTTTAAACTATTTTGAAAAGAAGTTGTATAACTTAATGGTTTTGAATGGGTTAAAATGTTTTAAATTGGCTTGAATTTTATGGGTGTTACAAGTTGGTATCAGAGCCTTGGTTTGAGTGAATTGGAGGAACATTCGTGTGACTCCAGTCTCAAATCAAGGAAAGGTTTTCAAAATGAATTCTAAAATGGTTTTCAAAATAAGTGAAAGAGGATGTGAAGTGTATGATCAGCCGAAACCAGTAAGTAGACCCCAAAATACCATACTGTTATTTGATATTGTGATATGTTAGAACATCATGCTAGTACTAGGCTAGGGATCTTCAGGAATTGCATGATAGAATTGCCTGATTTCATGATGCCTATTAGCCTAGGGTTTTCCTTATATGAGATTGACATCCTTACTATAGTCGTTTAGTGTATGCATTACGGTTGTGCATAATCAAGATCTTATAGCCTGAGAATGTTTGATTTGACCTTAGGGTAGAATTGGATATTCGAAAGTCTATTGAGTCCAGCGTTATGTGTGGTTAGTATACACTAATGCTGCAGGGTTGGTGGAAGTTTCATGGATTGGGTGGGTAGTGAGAGGCCGGGAGGCCAGTTATGAGATGTTTAGCATTCCTCTAGGAGTGAGGATTTAAGCGCTCGCTATATTTATGTATATTGTTAGGGTGTTGTGATGATATTTGAGACAAATAGGGGTAGGTTTGGAAGGTAGTATGTGTCACACCCCCAAACCAAGGATGACGGAAACGTCCAGGGGTGGAGGACTTCATGTACAGTATCATAACAACATGTATAATAGTGCTCAAAGTAAATACAACCATCATAAATATAATTGAAAAAGTTACACCAAAGTATATGTTTACATGTTTCAAAATCAATTACATTGTGATGATAAAAATAGATTGTTGACGGTTTAACGTCCCATCCTCAAAGCGCTGAAGTTTTCCTGTTTCACTGATTTCCTGAGAATACAAGTAGTTTTGAAAAGTGTCAACAATTAAGTTGGTGAGTTCATAAGAGTTTTGTTTGGAGTAGAAACCGTTTTCCTTTTTAAAAGCGATAGGATATGTATCCAGAAAATCCAATATTTTCTTAGTTAGGTGTAAACAGAATATTCCTATATGATGTGTTGATGCATCCTAGATTGACCCGTAGATTTCCCCTATAATTGTCCAGCGTATATAAGTTATAGAAGATTTAAGTTAGATAAAACGTCGAATGTAGTGGGTCTGCCCTAGGTCCACAACCCAACGAGGAACAGGAGATGAGGCGGGCACCACCAATTCTAAGCCAATCCAGACTAAATTCTTGTATGACTCAAGCATATACGCTCAACAATTATAGTTGAAGTCTAACAATACGAAATCTATTGTGAATATAACCTATACATATCATAGTTCACCGGGGAGTAATAGGGATTAGGGAACCTGAACTATGCATATGAATAGCTTATCAAAAGTGATGGTGATGGTGAGTGTGACCTATACATATCATAGTTCACCGGGGAGTGATAGGGATTAGTGAACCTGAACTATGCATATGAATAGCTTATCAAAAGTGATGGTGATGGTGAGTGTAACCTATACATATCATAGTTCACCGGGGAGTGATAGGGATTAGTGAACCTGAACTATGCATACGAATAGCTTATCAAAAGTGATGGTGATGGTGAGTGTAACCTATACATATCATAGTTCACCGGGGAGTGATAGGGATTAGTGAACCTGAACTATGCATATGAATAGCTTATCAAAAGTGATGGTGAATTCCTTTCTTGTAATTAAGTTCCTAGGGTAGATGAAACATAAACTATACCTATTATAGTTTATTACTTTGTTTGTAATATGTATTTACCCTAACTATACCGATTATAACTAACACGTTCGTTTGTGGGGGTATAATGGCTTAACTATACTTACTATAGATTATCTTAATCGTCCATAGCGGCAATAACTCTTTTGTAAGTGTAAGACCTTTAATATTGTGTTTGTTATATGAATAACCCTAAACTATACCTATTATAGTTTATCGATTGATTTCGTGGGAAAATGAGCATAGGCCTTACTTGTCATAATTTATCAATGTTTATATTTTAATGGATATAGCCTCGTAATATCGTATATATATATATATATATATATATATATATATATATATATATATATATATATATATATATATATATATATTTGTCATACTTGTGAAGGTGTAAATCCATTTGTTTTCTGATGTATGTCTATGTAAGAATACAAAATTTGTCATATATTGCAACTACACATAATCACATAACGATGTATACCTTGCTCAACATGTTACAAGGTGAAATGAAATTTATTGTGTTTTTCTGTTAATAACATTTTCTGTAACTGTTATTGGAAAAATTGTAGAAAATCATAAAATGTCCAAATCAGGTTCTGTAACTTCTGAGAGTTTGGAAAATGAGTCTAGTTTGTTCATAATTTTTATTATAATTTTTAATGACCTCTAACTTGGGTGAAAAAGTCCATAATCACAGACTGGTCCGGATTGATGTTTGAAATGATAGGCAGTTTTGTAAAAATCACCATAAATTGTAGAAAAATCGTATGGAGATGTGCAAGTAGTCATTTTAAAGCTAAGAAGTGGAACTACATGCACCTAAAACAGTTTTGAAAACAAAAATATTTAAGATGTCCAAAACAGTCCGTGAATTGAGTGAAACTTTTCTGATGAAAGCTGTTAGAAAAATGTAGTTATGTTCTAAGTATTTTAACTTGTATTCCCCCCCTAAAAACTTGAGAAAACATGAAAATGTAGGGGTATGAACTCACCTTAAGTGTTTTCAGTAGGTAAGTGTTGAAGAAGAGAAGTGTTCAACCCAAGAACACTTGAAGGATCACTTGAAGATTCGAAGCTCTAACACAAGTATATTGGAGTTTGTGTAAGATATCCATGATTTGAGTGGAAATCATTGAGATAAACATAAAGAGAATGGATTATGCTTACCAAATGTGGAGGAAAGACTCAAGATCAGCCCTTGAATCTCGAATTTCTAGAGAGAGAAAGTGAGAGAGAAAAGAGTTTGATCTTCTTGTGAAATGAGAGCAAATGAGGAGAAAGGATGATTATCCAGCTCTCAAAAACGTGGGGATGGCTTGTGAGGGAGGTAAAAGGTACAAGGTATGGTGGAAAGGAGTGTGGGTGGTCATGGAGTGGGTATGGGGGTTGCTTGCGTCATAAAATAAGGTAAAGTCAACACTCTACCTTTGTACTTTACCTACTCTTATTTGGATAAGATTTTACCCTTAAAATATGATTAAATTATTAATTTAGGGGTCTTATATTTTAAAATAAAGTTTTGGGTGAAAATCCCATGTTAAAATAATTAAAAATGGGTTTAAAACGCAAAAATACGCAAAAACGGGTGAAAAATGAACTTTCCAGCGAGACCCTTCGGATCTCGGCCGAGGTTCGGTCAGGGGAGGTGCTGGTCTCGGAAGCGAAGGCGCGAGCCAGAAGAAGGAGCGAAGGCGGGGTTCGTCCGAAGGCTCGGTCCGATGAGGAGTCAGAAGCGAAAGTCAGGGGTTCGGTCCGAAGTGATGCTAGAACCGAAGGGACTGTTGTGAACAGTAATGAACAGTACTTTCGGTTCGGACCGTCCTTCTATGCGAGGTTCGGTTCGGACCTTCCTTCTATGCGCGATTCGGCTCGGATGAACAGTGACTTCGGTTCGGTTCATGGGTCAGCAGCTTCGGTTCGGTTCATGAACAGTATTCTCGGTTCGGACCTTCATGAATAGTACTTTCGGTTCGGTTCATGAATAGTACTTTCGGTTCGGAGGGTTCGTTTCCTTAAATCCGTTTTTCGCGTAGACTTCCGTTTTTGGGCTATTTTTGCCAAATTCGAGGGTCGGGATGCCCCGAGTGATTATAGAAAGTTGGGGAGAGATTTCGAGAGAGATTTGAGAGAGATTCCACATACTCAGAGAGATTTGGGAGAGATTTGACATACTTGGGGAGATTTCACATACAAAGAGATATGTGGGAGAGATTTCACATACTTAGAGAGATTTGGGAGAGATTTGACATTCTTGGAGAGATTTCACATACAAAGAGATATGTGGGAGAGCTTTCACATACTTAGAGAGATTTGGGAGAGATTTGACATTCTTGGAGAGATTTCACATACAAAGAGATATGTGGGAGAGATTTCACATACTTAGAGAGATTTGGGAGAGATTTGACATTCTTGGAGAGATTTCACATACAAAGAGATATGTGGGAGAGATTTCACATACTTAGAGAGATTTGGGAGAGATTTGACATTCTTGGAGAGATTTCACATACAAAGAGATATGTGGGAGAGATTTCACATACTTAGAGAGATTTGGAAGAGATTTGACATACTTGGAGAGATTTCACATACAAAGAGATATGTGGGAGAGATTTCACATACTTAGAGAGGTTTGGGAGAGATTTGACATACTTGGAGATAGAGTGAAAACAATTGAGAGAGGTTTCATTGGTGACCTTTTTGTGTGTTCGGCTTTGCATTGCAGGGTCCGTAAACCCCGTTACGCCTTGTTTAAGGATCTTGCATACTCCCGATGAGTATGCGACATTGTTTTATCGGTTTGGCTCGCCACGTACCTCAGTTTTAGGTTAAGGAGATCTAGGTGTACGCACTTTTTGATTTAGGATCTCTCGTTAGAATAGAGAGTTGTTTAGGAGTTACTTATCATAAGCTCTAGTACTTACGGCAAAATGAGTGGACCGGTTTGACTTGTTGACTTTCGTTGACTTTGACTTGACTGAAAATTGACGGTTGTTACAGTATGGGCCCGTACTTCTCAAAGCACAGGACCCATACACGTAGCAAGGAAGTCACAACCCCTAGGGTTGGGGTTTGGAGTTGTTTCCCTGTCATTATATAGGTTATTAGAGATCTTTTGGTGTATTTCCAGAATGGTGGTCACAAGACGTCTTGTGACCGGATCTAGGTTAGGATCAGGAGCTGGCAGCCAGGATAGGCCAGCATTTTCAGAGGATCGTGTCAGGGAGATCCTTTGGGAGGAGACGATCGAGATTGTTCGGGGATAAATTCCGAAGATGATTGGGTCTTTCGAGACCACCATGGTTGAGTATTTTTTCGAGCGTCATGCAGACATTGCTAAGACGGTTGTTGCGGCAACTTTGGCAGCTGTAACGACGACAAGGGGAGGAGCTGGTCGAGCTTCTTAGTTCTGGGACATATTCTGATGAGCAAAGTGTTGCAGTTATTTGGGATCAGGAATATGATTGGTACTCGTTATATTCCGTAGGTGGAGCAGGATAGGTTAGCACGAAAGTTATAGATTTGAGGCTCGGGGGTTTGCTTGAGGCCGACATATGGGTCGTGGGAACTCCGGAAAGGAGTGATGATTATGTGTAGCTAGGGTTTTGCAGCTGTAAGTGAAATGGTTAATTGATGGATTGGACCATCGTTTTGTAGGTCAAGGATTGTGCCCTCTCATTTTCCGAGCTCGAAGGAGTGAGCAAGCTTGTGACCCCAGGATCAGGTGTATTCCAGCTCGGGGTCAGTTGGTTGCAGGAACAGGCAACATTATTTCAGCCAGTGGCGGAGCCAGAGTCAACGTAAAGGGGTATCCCGAACCAATCGGTTCAGTTTCTCGGTTTTTTAGTTTTCCAGACTCGGTTTCGGGTTTAAACCCAAACCCATTCAAAGGTTTAACTTGTTGAGAATCTTGTGTTGCTTATATAACAGATGTATAGGGGCTATGTTTCATTTTATGGCCGATGTGGGACAATTTTAGAATTATAAGAAATAAGAAAGAAGGTGAAGGGATATAGGATAAAAACTGATAAACAAAAAAAATTAACATATGTCAAGCCCAAGATTCGAACTTCGAACCTCCGGAAAAACACCATGTCGTCATAACCAACTGAACCAACTAGAGCTTTTGTTATTTTTTCGTAAAACACATTTATATTAAGGAACGCAAAACAAACGAACTTTTTGGGAAAAATTTATACTAATAAATTTTTTTGAGGGGCATCCCGGGATACCCCGGGAACTAATGTAGACCCGCCAGTGATTTCAGTGCTGGTGAGCTCAGGACGGTCGGCGTGGCATAAGTGTTGGTGAGGACCGATTTCCCTTGGATCTCTTGTATCGGATGGAAAGGATTGATTTTGCGATCTATTGCACTTTTGGGACTATAGACTATGTCTTGGGAGTGGTATGTAGCCCGGTTTAGGGAAGAGGTTGTTTCAGCTACTGTCGTTCAGCTGTGGGCGTTTGAGCTGGTGATTGAGTCAGGGTGCGAACCCTGAAGAGAATGATTTCTAAAGCCCGAGAGCGGGAAGCTTGTTTGGAACACCTTTGGAAAAGGGGTTTTATGTGGGAGGCCTGCGGATGGGGTCCCACAAAAGGGTTATTCATCATTTTCAGGATTCAGTGGTTAGCAATCGTTAGTGATTGACGAACTAAAGCTCCAAAGGAAGTAACTCGTTGCCAAGGTATTAGTTGGAGCATCTATCTGGTAGTCTTCAGGATGTGAGTGTGGAGTCATTCACGCATTAATGGATGTTGGTTTCACTGGGATTCAGGAAGTGATCATCTGGTTCTTAGAAGTGTGTGATGAGTCGAGTCTAGCTAGCAATGGAACACTAGTGGAAAAAAGTTGGTTGTCATCGGATAAATTGTTGGGAAGTGAGGGGAGTGAGAATCCTCCTGTCTTCATGTATTATGAAGGCTTAGTTGAATTTAAGTAGGGGAGTGTTACCCCGAGATGCTGAAGTGGGAAAGGTTTTGAAACGGGGATAAGTTTCACAATCCGACAGGGAGAATGGAGGCCCTATTGGCTGCTTAGTTTGAGGGTTGTGTTGATTGGGGGTTCGGAAAAACTCCCCAACATAAGAACACGTCTTCCGGATGCTTGATAGCAGAAGTTGGGGAACCAGGTTGGGGTCCTAGTCAAGAATCGAGTTCAGTTCGAGTTTTCGGTCGAGGGTGTGCTCGACTCTGATGGTTTTGGATTGATAGATTGAGGGGTTTGTTAGATGCTAGGGCTCAGCAGTGGATTCAACACGGGAGTGCGGGTTATTTAGCGTGTATGGTAGAAACGCGGGCCAGGGAATAGACCTCAGATTTCCGAGAAGGTGGACGACCGACTGAAGGCCTGGTAGGGCGGTCCATTCATACTGAAGACTCTATTTATGTTTTTAGATCTATGTTCGGGTATTGAGTAGGCTGTTACGCTTTAGCACTCGATAGGTCTGTTCCACGTATTGAGCATGCTGCTAGAGTAGGCTGCGGAATCTGGTGTATCTTGGTTGACCGAAAGTTGTTATTAGTGGTCGGACGGAGTTCAAAGGATCTTGGTGATCTCATCAGTTCGGAGTGTCTCCGAGGTTTTATCTTCTTGAATCGGGTAATACTCCAGTTGGGGACAGAGAGTGGATCCGAATGGGTGTTTTAATTAAAATGTTGGATCCAACAGTGTTTTAGCCGAGAATGTGGTGATAGACACGTGGGGCAGGGAACAGACCATGGTTTTCAGAGAAAGTGATTGATTGTTGTGAGGCATAGGGTTAGGCCGGAATTTGAGTATATGGAATGGAGCAGGAGTTTGGAACCCCAAGAGGGGGAGAACAATATGCATGGGAAAGTGTAACAACGTAAATTTCAAAACAAAATTTTATTTTTGACACCACCATTTTCGTATAAAAAGTTTTAAGAAATATCCGGTAATAGTTATCAAAACATATCGTATCCCAAGATCACAAAAATCAATCCTCTCTCTCTAGTGTGTACGCATCACGCCGGCGCCTTCCCACGGTCCTCGCTAGTACCTGAAACACATAACACAACAACTGTAAGCATAAAAGCTTAGTGAGTTTCCCCAAAATACCCTTACACACATATGCCTTTCCAGGCCATACTTCACATGACCTTCCGGTCCATGTGTTTCAGGGGACTTCCGCCCCAGTCCCAGTAGACCTTCCGATCCTACTCGTGTTGACCTTCTGGTCCATGACTCCCTGACCTTCCGGTCCATGTCATAATTCCTTCCGGCCCATATCATACATAGAAAGCATATCATATACATAACGCATACAAAACCTGCAACTCATAGCATACAAGACCTTCCGGTCACACGTAGGTACCCTTCCAGGTACAGTATAGTGAGAAGACTCACCTTTGATATCTCGGTAAGTCTCTGCCTCGGTAGAAATGTGACCTAGCCTCCGCCTAATCACATAAAGACAATATTCCCATAAATACAACTGCACTCAACCCTAAAAGTCCACAAGGTCAACGGTCAACTTCGACCCGACTCGGCGAGTGCACTAGGGAGACTCGGCGAGTCTACACGTGTCAACTGACTCTCTCTCGAACCCTCTCTTGGCACGTTAAGTGTTTCCCCGACTCGACGAGTTCACCTAGCAAGAATCCCCGACTCAACTCGCCGAGTCCCAAGAACAACTCGGCGAGTTCCAACTCGAACTCAGACACCTGACTCACCCTGACTCACTGAGTCATTCCCCCAACTCGACAAGTCCACTCACTAAGTGCTTAACAGGCAACCTTCAAACTACTCGCCGAGTCCCAAGAACAACTCGGCGAGTTCATGCCATGCACAAACTAAAGACGACTTCTGAGGTTAGATCTGCCCCATCAAATCATAGATCTAGCCTCTCCAAGCATGATAATCACGTAAAGTTCGGATCTTGACGCACAAACAACCTCTATTTGCTCTTATATGATGTTTTAGCCCCATTTATCACAACCCATGGTCAAAACCCCCAAAGATCTTCATAAAGATTGAAGAGTAAAGCCCTCTAGACCTCAATGGATCCAGATCTAACGCATCAACGCACATAGGGACGTATTGGCCTCAAAACTAGTCAATAAAGGGTCCAAGAAACCCTAAATCCACATCATCATCATAACAACAGAAAGGAGCCGAGATATTACCTCTAAAGTGATGCTCTGAGCTCCAAAATCGCAGGATGTCCACTTCCCTTGCTTCCTCTTGGCTAAAACCTCCTTTTCCTTGTTAAACAAGCTTCAAATGTTAACAATGGCCTTCTCTCTCTTCCCAAAACGCTCGAGTGCTCTAGGGTTTCTCTCAAGGGACTGATAGATGCAAATGACGGCCCTAAGGGCCTTTAAATAGGTCCCAAACCCATGAAATTAGGGTTTCATTAAACAGTGTGGACTCGCCGAGTCCAGACACGAATCTGCGTGGACATCTGCGACCATACTCGGCGAGTTTATACTCCAACTCGCCGAGTCCCCTCTCAAAAACCAAAAATAAATGAATAAGAAATAATACCTGGGAACCCGGATGTTATAATTCTCCCCCACTAGAATCAGACTTCGCCCTCGAAGTCTCACTCCGAAAAAAAACTCTGGATGTTGCTCCCGCATCTCACGTTTCGGCTCCCAAGTCAACTCTGATCCTTTCCGATGCTGCCACTGGACCTGCACCAGAGGTACTTTCTTGTTTCTCAAAACCTTGATCTTCCGATCCCTGATCGCCACTGGTCTCTCAGCATAATTCAAGCTCACATCCATCTGAATATCCACTAATGGCACTACTGCCGACTCGTCGGCTATACACTTCCGCAGCTGTGACACGTGGAAAGTGTCATGAATCTGACCCAACTCTGCTGGCAACTCCAAACGATAGGCTACCCTGCCTACCCTCGTGATCACCCTGAAAGGACCGATATATCGGGGCCCCAACTTTCCCCTCTTCCTAAATCGAATCACTCCTTTCCAAGGAGAGACCTTCAGGAGCACGAAGTTGCCGACCTGAAACTCGAGCTCGGACCGGCGCTTGTCCGCATAACTCTTCTGCCGACTCTAAGCGGTCAACAACCTCTGTCTGACCTGTCGGATCTGCTCTGTCGTCTGAAGCACAATCTCGGTGCTGCCCATCACACGCTGCCCTACTTCTCCCCAGCAAATGGGGGTTCAACACCTCCTCCCATACAACAACTCAAAAGGCAGCATGCCAATTCTCCCGCATCTCCGACTCGGACTCCCACGTCAGCTCGGACCCCTTCCGATGCTGCTACTGAACCTGCACCAATGGCTCCTCCTTGTTCCTCAGAACCTTGATTTTCCGATCCCGAATCGCGATTGGTCTCTCAACATAATACAGGCCCGCATCCACCTGAATATCCTCCAGAGGCACTACCGCTGACTCGTCGGCTATACACTTCCTCAACTGAGACACGTGGAAGGTATCATGAATCTGGCTCAACTCTGCAGGTAGCTCCAGACGATATGTTACTCTGCCTACTCTCGCAACCACTCTAAACGGCCCAATAAACTGGGGCCCCAACTTTCCCCTCTTCCTGAATCGGATCACTCCTTTCCAAGGAGATACCTTCAGGAGCACGAAATCACCAACCTGGAACTCGAGCTCGGACCAGCGTCTCTCCGCATAACTCTTCTGCCGACTCTGAGCGGTCAACAACCTCTGTCTGACCTGCTGGATCTGCTCTGTCGTCTAAAGCACAATCTCGGTGCTACCCATCACACGTTGCCCTACTTCTCCCCAGCAAATGGGGGTTCGACACCTCCTCCCATACAACAGCTCAAAGGGCGGCATGACAATGCACGAATGATGGCTGTTGTTATAAGAAAACTCCGCCAAGGGCAAATACGTGTCCCAACTCCCTCCGAAATCCAATACACATGCCCGAACATATCCTCGAGCGTCTAAATCGTCCGCTCACTCTGCCCGTCCGTCTGTGGGTGGTATGTGGTACTGAAATGCAGCCACGTACCCAACTCCTCGTGAAATTTCTTCCAAAATCTGGAAGTAAATCGCACATCACGGTCTAAAACGATCAAAATCGGAACTCCATGCCGCGATACCACCTCCCTCACATACAATTCTGCCAACCTCTCAGCAGAAGAGCTCTCACTGACAGCAATAAAGTGAGCGCTCTTCGTCAACCTGTCCACAATCACCCAAATTGCATCGATACCCCTCGCAGTCCTTGGCAATTTGGTGATGAAATCCATGGTAATCTGTTCCCATTTCCACTCGGGAATCTCTAATGGTTGCAGTTTACCATGTGGACGCTGGTGCTCAGCCTTAACCCTGCGGCAAGTCAAACATCTCTCTACTAACCATGCGACCTCCCTCTTCATACCGGGCCACCAATAATCCTTCTTAAAGTCCAAATACATCTTAGTGGCCCCGGGATGGATCGAGAATTTCGATCGATGAGCCTCTTCCAATAAGATGGTACGCGTTCCCCCCACGGACGGTACCCATATCCGACCCTGAAAGGTCATAAGCCCCCGGCTATCGCCAACGAATTCCGATATCAGACCGACAACTCACTCTCTTCTCTGGTTTTCTGACCTCACAGCCTCAGCCTGTGCCCCACGTATAACATCCAACACTGGGGTCATCACTGACAATATCAAGCAAATATCTCGAATTGGGGCACCCTCCGGCCTACGGCTCAATGCATCGGCTACCACATTAGCCTTGCCTGGGTGGTACAGGATCTCACAATCATAATCGTTGACCACGTCCAACCACCTTCTCTGATGCCTATTCAGGTTGGGCTGATTCATCAAATACTTCAAGCACTTGTGGTCCGTGTATATCGTACACCGAACCCCGTACAGATAATGTCGCCAGATCTTGAGATCGAACACTACCGCTCCCAGCTCCAAGTCATGAGTGGGATATCTCGACTCATGAGGCTTAAGCTGCCTAGATGCATACGTTATCACATGCCCCCTCTGCATAAGCACCGCTCCCAATCCGGATATCGATGCATCACAATATACCACAAAATCCTCCACCCCATCCAGAAGAGCTAAAACTGGGGCCTCGCATAACTTCTGGCGAAGTATCTCAAATGAAGTCTGCTGCTCCGGACCCCATAAAAATGCAACACCATTCCAGGTCATCTTGGTGAGTGGCACAGCGATCTTGGAGAAGTCCTTAATAAATCTCCGATAATAGTCGGCCAATCCCAAAAAGCTCCTGATCTCGGTGGGTGACCTTGGCACCTCCCACCTCATGACTGCCTCAATCATGGCCGGATCGACCAATATCCCATTCTGGTTGACGAGGTGTCCCAAGAAATGAACCTCCCGCAACCAGAACTCACACTTGGAGAATTTGGCATACAGCCTCTCCGATCTCAGGACTCCAAGGATCTCTTTCAAATGCTCCTCATGCTGCTCTCTGGATCTCGAATACACCAATATGTCATCGATGAACACGATCACCGAGCGATCCAACATCGGTCTGAACACCCTGTTCATGAGATCCATGAACACCGTCGGTGCGTTGGTGAGTCCAAAAGGCATCACCATGAACTCGTAATGCCCATAACGAGTCTGGAATGCTGTCTTCGGGACGTCCTCCTCCCGCACCCTCACCTGATGATACCCAGACCTCAAATCAATCTTGGAGAACCAAGATGCTCCCTGCAGCTGATCGAACAAATCATCAATCCTCGGCAGTGGGTAACGGTTCTTTACGGTCAACTTGTTCAACTCCCGGTAATCAATACACATCCGGTGTGAACCATCCTTCTTCTTGACAAAAAGAATCGGCGCTCCCCAGGGTGAGCTACTCGGCCTGATAAACCCCTTTCCCAACAGCTCCTGGAGCTGCGAGGATAACTCCTGCATCTCCGGAAGCGCAAGGCGATAAGACGCCTTAGCGATAGGCGCAGCTCCCGGAACCAACTTAATACTGAACTCTACCTGCCTCTCCGGAGGCACACTTGGCAATTCCTCTGGAAACACATCCGGGAACTCACGTACTATCGGAACCTCCTCAACCGACTTCGAACCCTCTTAAACAACCCTCGCATCCATCACATATGCCACAAATCCTCTACAGCCCTGCTGTAGACTCTGTCTCGCTCTGGCGGCCGAACAAAATGCTGACCCCGTACGTGTACCCTCGCCGTACACGGTAAGAACTCCCCCACTGGGGTCTCGTATCGTCACCAACTGACGCTCGCAATCTATAACGGCTCCAAATCGGCTCAACCAATCCATGCCCACTATAACACACGCATCCCCCATCGAAATCGGGACCAGATCTATCGGGAACTCCACACCGAAGATCTCAAGGGTACACCCTCGAATCACCTCTGATGCATACACTGCTCGCTCATCAGCTATGGAAACTCGCAGAGGTCGACTCAATGCCTCCCGACGGATACTAATGTGCTGACTAAATGCCAAGGAAACAAATGAACGACTCGCACCCGAGTCAAATAACACCAAAGCAGGTACATAACTCAGAAGAAAAGTACCTACGCATATCATCATATAAGCACAACATCATAAGAAAAAGATAAAGTACAGAATACATACCAGCCACAACATTGGGCGCCGCGCGAACTTCCTCTGCAGTTAACTGAAAAGCTCTCCCACAAGCCTTCGAAGCCTCGGCCTTCACCAGTCGAACCTCGGCGACCCTAGCAGCAGGCGCAAATCCCTGTGCCGATCCCTGGTGTAGCTGAGGGCACTCGGCCTTCCGATGGCCGGTCTGGTTGCAATGGAAGCAAACCATAAATCCCTTGGGGCAATCCCTGGCGATATGCCCCTCCTTGCCACATTTGTAGCAAGCACCCGATCGACAGGCCCCCACATGACCCTTGCCGCACTTTCTGCAAGTGCGGCCCTTCTGGCCTCCAGTCCTCGAATCGGCGGACTTGGTCCGCTTGGCTGCCGGCTGAGACTGAGCCAGCCGCCGATCCATCCTCTGAGACTCGGCCTCCTGCCTGACCTGAGTCTCCAACTCAATCTCCCGCTTCCGAGCAATTTCCTGAATCTCAGCAAATGTCCGGTACATTGAGTTCGACACGAACTCCCAAATGTCCCTCCTCAGAATACCCAAATACCGGCTCATTCGATCCTACTCAGAAGACACCTGTTCAGGGCAGAACATCGCCCTCTCATGAAACTTCTGAGTGACCACAGCAACTGAATCATTACCCTGCTTGAGGGTCAATAACTCCTGAACCAGTCGTTCCCTCTCCACCGGGGGAACATACTCGTCTCTGAACATGGTAGTGAACCTCTCCCAGGTCACCGCTGAAATCTCCGCAAGAGTGAAGTTCACTGTCACGAACTTCCACCAATCCTTCGCTCCCAAGCGAAGCTGGTTCAAAGCGAACCGTACCCTCAGATGCTTCGGACATGAACACGTATAGAAGCATCCCTCAATGTCAGCAATCCATCTCATCGTAGCGATCGGATCCTGCGTCCCATTAAACTCGGGTGGCTTCGTGTTGCTGAACTCCCGGAACAACAACGAGTCACCTCCCTGAGGCCTGGCAGCAGCCACAGCTGCTGTAGCTGCAGCGGCTGCGGCCTCAGTCACCGCGGCGTACCGCTCGACAAAAGTCTCCAACAGTGTGGTCTTGGTAGACCCAAACATCTCCGGAATCTCGGCCCTGATCGCCGCAGCCACCTCATCGTGGATCATTTGACGAAGCTCCCCGTCACTCACACCGCTCGTCTCAGGTCTGTGGCGTGTCCCAACCATGATTCCCCTCTCTGAAATACAACATAAAATTTATCAGAGACTCGATCAGGCGTAATCATACTCAATGACGCTACCCTACTCGTCCTCCGTTGTCCAAAAGATTCTTACTTGGAATGCCCACTGATCCGGTGTCTTCAGTAGTATGGGCCCAATACTACTGACTACACCGCATCAGTATTCACTCCAAGTCCTCCTCCTTGGATCTTGGATTACGAGTACTCTATTCTCATGAGCTCCTATCTGCTACCTACTCATTCTCAAAGCATCTTAGCAGCAGAAAACTCCTAGGCTAAGGTATCACAAATCAGGCCACTCTAATCCTAATATGTATACCTAGCCTACTCTATCATGCATAATGTAACATAACATATCTCATAACACATAACGTAAGGGTACTTTTGGGGAATCACCGTTCGGGCGCTGGCTGATCGTACACACGGCTCTGCTCTGTTTTTCTCAAGACTCTTTACTTTTTCTCAAAAAAAACTTATTTTATTTTTTTTTATCAAAATTTTCCTCAAATCCTTAGTTTGAGTTCAGATGCGCCCGAAGATGCATCCGAATCCCTCAAACCAAGGCTCTGATACCAACTTGTAACAATGTAAATTTCAAAACAAAATTTTCTTTTTGACACCACCATTTTCGTATAAAAAGTTTTACAAAATATCCGGTAATAGTTATCAAAACATATCGTATCCCAAGATCACAAAAATCAATCCTCTCTCTAGTGTGTACGCATCACGCCGGCGCCTTCCCACAGTCCTCGCTAGTACCTGAAACACATAACACAACAATTGTAAGCATAAAAGCTTAGTGAGTTTCCCTAAAATACCCTTACACACATATGCCTTTCCAGGCCATACTTCACACGACCTTCTGGTCCATGTGTTTCAGGGGACTTCCGTCCCAATCCCAGTAGACCTTCCGGTCCTACTTGTGTTGACCTTCCGGTCCATGTCATAATGCCTTCCGGCCCATATCATACATAACAAGCATATCATATACATAACGCATACAAAACCTGCAACTCATAGTATACAAGACCTTCCGGTCACACGTAGGTACCCTTCCAGGTACAGTATAGTGAGAAGACTCACCTCTGATATCTCGGTAAGTCTTTGCCTCGGTAGAAATGTGACCTAGCCTCCGCCTAATCACATAAAGCAAATATTCCCATAAATACAACTGCACTCAACCCTAAAAGTCCACAAGGTCAACGGTCAACTTCGACCCGACTCGGCGAGTGCACTAGGGCGACTCGGCGAGTCTACACGTGTCAACTGACTCTCTCTCGAACCCTCTCTTGGCACGTTGAGTGTTTCCCCGACTCGACGAGTTCCACCTGGCAAGAATCACGTGGCCACCCCGACTCAACTCGCCGAGTCCCAATAACAACTCGGCGAGTTCCAACTCGAACTCAGACACTTGACTCACCCTGACTCACCGAGTCATTCCCCCAACTCGACAAGTCCACTCACTAAGTGGTTAACGGGTAACCTTCAAACTACTCGCCGAGTCCCAAGAACAACTCGGCGAGTTCATGCCGTGCACAAACTAAAGATGATTTCTGAGGTTAGATCTGCTCCATCAAATCATAGATCTAGCCTCTCCAAGCATGATAATCATGTAAAGTTCGGATCTTGACGCACAAACAACCTCTATTTGCTCTTATATGATGTTTTAGCCCCATTTATCACAACCCATGGTCAAAACCCCCAAAGATCTTCATAAAGATTGAAGAGTAAAGCCCTTTGGACCTCAATGGATCTAGATCTAACGCATCAACGCACATAGGGACGTATTGGCCTCAAAACTAGTCAATAAAGGGTCCAAGAAACCCTAAATCCACATCATCATCATAACAACAGAAAAGGAGCCGAGATATTACCTCTAAAGTGATGCTCTGAGCTCCAAAATCGTAGGATGTCCACTTCCCTTGCTTCCTCTTGGCTAAAACCTCCTTTTCCTTGTTAAACAAGCTTCAAATGTTAACAATAGCCTTCTCTCTCTTCCCAAAACGCTCGAGTGCTCTAGGGTTTCTCTCAAGGGACTGATAGATGCAAATGAAGGCCCTAAGGGCCTTTAAATAGGTCCCAAACCCATGAAATTAGGGTTTCATTAAACAGCGTGGACTCGCCGAGTCCAGACGCAAATTCGCGTGGACATCTGCGACCATACTCGGCGAGTTTATACTCCAACTCGTCGAGTCCCCTCTCAAAAACCAAAAATAAATGAATAAGAAATAATACCTGGGAACACGGATGTTACAGAAAGATTCCTAGAAAGAATGGTTCAGGGTGATGTACGAAAATTTTGAGCGGTCCGGATAGACAGAAGGCCGGCGGGAGTACCAGTCAGGCCGAAGGCTCGAAGAATGGTCCAGACAGGCTGAAGGCCTAGAAGGGCGGTCCAGACATGCTAAAGGTTCTGAGGGTGGTCCAGATAGGCTGAAGGCCTGGTAAGGCGGTCCATTCATGCTGAAGACCCTGTGTGTTAGTAGACCTGTATGCGGAGAATGAGCGAGTATGTCGCCATGAAATAATAATCGATAAGGTCTGGCCCCAAGTATTGATCATGATGATGGAGTTAGCTAAAGGTTATGCATGGGCTTGTTAGTTATGTGATCGGATTCGGAGTATATGTGAGTTAGAGAATAGCAGTTGCTCTACGTGGGTAGTGTAGAGTGGAGTTTTAGCACCATGGCACTTATAGATGTGGTAAAGGTTGTTGATTAGACTTCCTGAAAGAAAGGAAGGGAAAGGTATGTAGCTCCGGGAAGGAGTTTTGGTTATCGGAAGGGACATCAGTAGTGTAAATGATGATCGAAAGTATTTCAGTGTTTGACAGTGAGCACTGAGATTGTACCAGTTGTATGGAAGCACATCCGGGTTGGATGTTCGTGAGGTTGTGGAATGGTTAGCTCTAATGTCGAAGCAGAAGGTTCGGAAGTGATGCAAGGGTAGACCCTTGGGGTCCTATTAGGGGTGTAGTCATGTGTTATGTATGTGGTGGTCTTCCATCCTAGGGATGGCTGGACCCATCGTAGGCGTTCCTGGTCTTCCAGCCCGAGGCTGTTTGGGCCAGATACGATGTGTATATGCGTTATGGATGGGTGTTCATGAGAGTTGCTCGGAAGCTGAAGAATGCGTTATCATGTCAGCGCGGAAAGGTATTGGATTCAGGAAGGAAGCAGGATGAGTTCCCAACAGTGCAATTTGATAGAAGTTGCGCCTGTTGGACAAGGGATAGCAGATTAGTACTGGGTCAGGGCCCGGTGGTTTATAACGGTATCCAGTTTTAGCAAGATGCGAATGAATTTGTAAGACGGGAATATGGTGGTATCATCAGGTGATACTTAGTTGCTATGTAATGTCATCGGGGAAAAGAAGGCCGGTGGTCGGCCTAGAATAATTGGCAAGGATGCCATGCGAGAAGAAGAAATTTTAAAGGGGGTATAATGGTAGGGTCTGGAAGGACTTGAGTTGGTTGGAAAATCGGAGTCTGCAGTGCAAGAGGTTTATTCAGTATCGTATACTGCAGTAGGCTTCAAGGGTGAAGCCTAATTTAAGTGGGGGAGAGTTGTAACATCCCAAATTCCAGAAGTATGAGTGAGGGGTTTAGAGTGTAAATAAAGGAAGCTAGTCGACGATTAGGTATGCTACTCGTCGAGTCGGAGCAGGATTCGATCGCGAGTTAAGTGGCCAACTCGCCGAGTCGGAAGCTATACTCGACGAGTTGGTGCTGGAATGAGAAAACCCTAATATCGAGGGTTGCACACTATTTAAAGGAATTTATGTCCTTCTCTCAGCCTCCTTATTTCCCTTGAGAACCAGAAGACCCTAAGCTCGTGTGTGTAAGGCCTTTGGAGGGAGATTGAAGCTTTGGAAGTTGTCTTTTGTGGAAGAAACTTGAAGATCAAAAAGGGATTGCATCAAGGGAGTGGTGTGGATCCAGAATCTACTTCGGTTTGAGCACATCTTGGAGGTAATAAGCTGTTACCATCACTCTTTTGCATCTAGATCTATTCATGAAAGAGATTTGGGGCCATTTTGGGTATGTTTGAGACCTATTTCGTGTTTGGAGTTTAGATCTGAGGTTGCTACTTCAGATCTAGACTTGTGTTGGTCCAGAATGTCATAAAGCATAAGTCAATGAGCTGATGGTAAAGCCCCTTTGTCCAAAACCCAAGCCCTTGAGTGATTTGGACCTTTAACTCCTTAGTTTCATGTAAAGTTTGCAACTTTACGTAGGGGTTATGCCCTAGAAGAGTGGATCTACAGTTTGGAGCCCCTGCATGGCTCGAAAAGCCTCTGTATGGATGAAGGACTGAAGGGACTCGGCGAGTCACATGGGTGGACTCGACAATTCATATGAAGATGGGCATGGACTCGACGAGTTGGAAGAACAACTCGACGAGTCTGTTGAAGATTGCCTTGGACTCGGCGAGTCTGTTCTTGGACTCGGTGAGTTAGGTCGCAGAACCCCAACCTCTTGTGGTTAAACTTCGGACCAGTGAGTCGGTTGGCGACTCAGTGAGTTGGACAGGATGTAATTCAGTGATTGTTGAACTCGACGAGTCTTGGGGCGACTCGGAGAGTTGAGTCGTGTTATGGGAGTTTTCTGAGTATAAGAAATTGACGAGTCGACGGGTTGAGTCGGCGAGTAAAGTCAATCAGGAAGGTTGACTTCGGCAAGGACTTTGACTTTCACTTGTTTGACCTTCAGGGGTGTTATGTATTTTGGATATTTATGTCGTGGTCCATTGATGGCACCAGGTGTTAGAGTTTGGAGCAGTGCTTCGGGCCAGTGCTTTTATGGTTTGGTTCGGCAGTTGCAAGGTGAGTTATCCTCACTATATCAATAGGGTCTAAGGCACCAAGGCCGGCCCTTTTAGTTGTTATCTTGGTTACAGTATGCTACATGTGGTTATGATATGTTAGATCGGTATCCGGATAGACAGTATGTTGTCATGCTCTTATGATCCGTTAGGATTGGTATGTTAGTGACCTGGTTAAGTCGGTGTTTTGGTTATGAGAGATTACTATGATCGATGATCTGTGAGATAGTTATATCTGATATCTGTACGTGTACTGTTTGATGTGCTTATTGATCTGATTAGATCGACGTCCTGGTAATTAGGACAATATTAAGTTAGTGACCTTGTTTAGGTCGGTATCCTGGTATATAGGATGATGCTATGTTAGTGACCGGTTAGGTCGGTATCCTTGTTAGGATGTTGCTATGCTTTATGATCTGCTAGATCGATTTGTTTGTCTATGGACAGTTATGTGATTACCTGTTATATGTGCACATAGTTATTTGCTTGATGTTTGGGTTGAGGCGGTCCTGCTTTGTGCTGAAGGCCAACATACCCTACGAGCGGTCCGGATAGATTGTAGGCCCGTATGGCGGCCCAGTCATACCGAAGACTCGGGATAGATCCAGATAGACCGAAAGCAAGGTGCGGGCGGTCCAGTCATACTGTAGACTCAGAGAGTGGACCAGGTGGACTGAAGGCCTGTTGAGGGCGGATCAGTCACACTACAGACTTGAGAGGCATGGTTGTTCTATATTGTGATGTGATATGATATGGTTATGGTTGTATGTGGTTGGTATTATGGGGGAAACTCACTAAGCTTTCGGGCTTACAGTTTTAGTTTATTTTTTCAGGCACATCAGGAGATCGTGGCAAAGCAAAGGCGTGATCGTACCACTCCTCATATTTCAAGATTTTGAGATTTGGTTCTGGGGATACTCTGATGTTTAAACTATTTTGAAAACAAGTTGTATAACTTAATGGTTTTGAATGGGTTAAAATGTTTTAAATTGGCTTGAATTTTATGGGTGTTACACCGACTCCCTCTTTCTCCACTTTCCATCGGTGTTGTGTGTCGACTGCTGCTTCACCGTGAAGTTTAGGGATGCTCGTTTGGCTTGATATAAACTTGAGAAAAACCCCATGGTGGCTGCCGCCACTATTCTCTTTCTGCCACCCTTTAGTCGCCGTATATGGGTGGCTATGAGTGTGATAGGATGTTTGTGTTCATGTGTTTTTCTTGTAAGCGGCTGGGGGAGCAACTCTTGGTCGAGATTCGCGAAGAACAGCCTCCACCACCACCATGAGGTGGTGGCTGCCGCCATGCACCACCATGGGGGTGTGTGTGTGTCCTAGTGATGGTGTGTGTGTGTGTTTATTCGAAATTCAGCATTGTAAACTGTAATTAGAATTTGAAATAATGAAAAGAAACCCTAACCACCATCGTGAGGTGGTGGTTGCCGCCTCCTGCCACCGTGTCGGGTGGCGGTGTGCTTGCCTTGCTGGGATTGACTCGTTTGGGGGATGCTTGGTCAAAGTGGGCTCTATGAAGCCCTAATGGGCCGAGGAAACCCGAATTGACCTAATAAAATCTTAATGGGCCCAATGAGGCCCAAAATGACCTAAAAAGCCCAACCAATTAATTAATGGGCTAGTATTGGGTTGGGAAACCTTAATTATGGTTTGTAAAACCCTATGGGCATAAAACCCTAATCGTGGGAATCATTTGGGACACACGAGAATTAATTATTAAATTTAAAATAATAATTGATAACCATTGGCAACTAGCTTAAGGCAATAATGGACTTAATGGATTAAGTCCTTAATGGGTTAAGTAAGAAACACTTAACACTAATCATCATTTCATGTGAAAGCCCCAAATTGGGCCTTCTTATCGGGCCTTGGCGATTGGACTATTGGTGGGCCATCCAAGAACAAGTTAATGGACCAAAATAATTAGATAGGCTTTAGGATGAGGCCCATGTGAGGACTTGGGCCCAATTTGGAAAATTGGGCCATAGATGGGCCATAAATGGGCCTTTATGATTATGTGATATTGGGCCATAGGAATTAGATTAGAATACTTGGATGGGCCATAAGGAAAGACCATGTAGAGGTTTAGGCCCAATTTGGAAAGTTGGGCCATATGTTGGGCTTTGGCCCATCGTTTGGCTATTGGGATTTTATAGTGTGAGTTGAACCTTGGGCTTGTAACCCAATTATTAATTGGGTATTGTTTGATGTTGACAGTGCGGGAATCTGTTAACCAGCAACTGGAGTTGTATCTGCTGGACTTCAGCAGTGCCAGGTGAGTTATCCCCACTATACTAAGGGGTCTAGGCAACAAGGTCGGCCCATTGGACGTGTTACTATAACGCCCGTAGATCCGGGCTAGTCAAGTTAGAGGCAATAAGTGTCGAAAATGAATTTTTGACAAAATATTATTTAGAATAAATAATTTGAACCAAGTTGTAGTATATGTCACAAGGTTTCCGTACATATAAAGAACGCCGAAATCCGAGTTATAACGAAGAAGTTATGACCCGACGAAGTTTCAAGACGGAACCTGCACAACACCAGGAAGCGTAAATAGTGAATTTACGATACAGTGACATTTAGCCTTATCAATCTAAACGAAAGTCATAGAGTATGTTAAACTAAGAACATCGATAAAAAAAACGCCCAAATCTGACTTCGTATGAAGAAGTTATGATTTTTCGAAGTTTCGAATTAGCGGTGTACATCCTGAAATTCGAATATTAGATCGAGTGATTTTTAGCCGACACGACCTAAATGAGAATTGAAGATCTCATTAAGAGTAGCATAACGAGAAAAAGATGGGCGAAAACGGACGTCGGATGAAGAAGTTATGGGGATTTAACGGACCAATCCTGTCCCGGCCTGTTAATAATATAAAATTTAAAATCGAGTCAAAATTATCCGACGGAGTCTAAACGAAAGTTGTAGAGTACGTTCCCACCTTCGCGTGGATATAAAGAACGTCAAAAATGGAGCTCATACGCGAAAGTTACGAATTTTTAAAGTTTGCACTTGGATTTGCGAAGCTGATTGCGAAGTTGCTGACGTGGCCAAATCTCAGTCGTCGCTTGCTGAGCACGGTCTCGCTTCGGATGATGACACGTAGCCTCGCATTACGCCCCACGTCCGAGATTAGTACGCCTAGCGTACCTTCGCTTCCTATCCGACCGGTGTGCGAGACAGCTGGAACCGAGGTGGCATGCTTATCCGAAGTTACGCCCTGCGTAGCCAAGGATTACACCCAGCGTAGTCCGAGGCCTTGCAGGGTATAAAAAGGGGCGAGGGTCTCCGCATTTTTCACACCATTTCTCATTCTCTCTCTAGTTTCTTTCTCTCTCTAAGGGTTTTAACCCTCCCCTAAGTCTAGGTGATCCCCTAGCACCCTAAGGAAGCCCTGAGGCTCCCGGAGTCCCGAGAAAAAGGGTCTTTCGGTTTCGGAAATGCTGCTTCGAGCGAAGCCCGGTTTTCTTTAAAATCCGCTGTAAGTGAGCTACGCTTACGCAATTTTAATATAGCTTCCAAATAATTATAGTAATGTTATTAGGTCCTTAAAATAATTATTTGGGCTATTATTATGAGTTATATTGAGTGTTATTTAACGCTTATATAATAATAATAATAGTCAGACTATTAATTTGTTGCGGTTATCGTTACACTAAACCCTAGTGGTATTGATACTAGGTTTTATCGAAGGAAATTGTTTTGAGAGTATCGAAGCGCTGTCCGAGTGCTGAGTCACCACCTTTCAGGTGAGTGCATATTCCCTTTCATCTTACACATATATATGAAGTATTTTAATATAAATTACGTGCTATGTGTGCATATTGTCTGAATACTTGCTGTCTATGTTGGGTGAAATATTTTTATACATGTTTTAAATGATTTAAACTGCATATGTATTTTATATCTACAAAATGTGTTGGGTAAAACATGGGTAGATGAAATAGTTGTGATAACACGATGAAAGACATCAATGTTGACAATGATCTAGTCATCTAGTGGAGTATAGATGACGACCACAGACGATACTAGACAGTCTAGTGGAACGTTAGCAGACTCGTAATTTGTAGGTGTTTCTGAACTAGGTGCTCATTAGGTATTTTTGAACTGAGTGTGTTCACTAGGTATTTTTGAACTAAGTGTGTTCACTATATATTTTTGAACTAAGTGTGTTCACTAGGTATTTGAACTGAATGTGTTCACTAGGTATTTTGAATTGAGTGTGTTCACTAGGTATTTTTGAACTAAGTGTGTTAAATGGTTATTTTTGAACTAAGTGTTTACTAGATGTTTTGGACTACATGTTCACCAGTTGTAATCTATAAGCCTTGGTAACGATGGACTTCGTGCCGATTCCTTAGGATGATCCTTAGGAATGAATAAACGAGGGATAGCTGATTCTTAGGGTAGATCCTTAAGACTAAAGAAGATAATGGGGATGGGTAATTGTGTTGATTGTTTGATTGTGGGTTGAAAACCCTATGTACTCACCAGGTTTCCCAACCTGACCCACTCAGTTTATTTATATCACAGGTGTTGATATGAAGTCACATTACACTGAGAGATTAAAGAGATGTAGATCACTAGTGTAAATAAATGTAAGTTCCGTTTATGCTTATGTTTCTGTATTGACGATAACATCCCTAACGTTTTAAAATGAATAAAATACGTTTCTTCGAAAATGTTTTGATAACGTATTTATCATGTTTTACTAGGAACAAATTCCGCAACATTTTTATTAAAAGAAGTACTCTGATTTTTTTTATAAAGCATAAACAAAATCGGTCTTTTCTGGCCGTGAAAATGGGGATGTCACAATTGGTATCAGAGCATTAGTTTAAGCGAACTAGGAATATGGATTTATTTCTAGACTTAAACTTAGAATGCTAAGAAATGATTGTGAGGAGTGTGTCTAATAGATTTAGGTAATACACCTGAATAGACACAAGCACTAGCTTATTCTAGGAATGATTCCTAAAGTGCTTTTACGTGCTAAATGATTTGTTATGCTATCGTTTGATCGGATCTATGGTTTGTTGCCGACCAGATCTGAAAACCTTATGTATTTAGGATTCTAAACGTACGACTACGATATTAGAACTAGCATATAAATGTTTCGGAGTGATAAGGATGATTTAAATGTCAATCCTAAATAAAGGTCTAGATTCACCTTATTCGGTGTATAGATCAAGATGGCAAGGACCCGTAGCGGAAACATGAATACAAATGAGAATAGGAACCAACCCCCAGTGGTTCAGCAAATACCTGTTATAGAAGAAGTTGCATCTGAGCCAGTCACCATGGCTGGAGTTCAAGCCATGATTCGGGCTATGCTAGCTGAACAAAGGGAAGAAATGAGACAGATGTTCCACGAAAATAGGGACAAACCTACCATACATGTTGAGCCGACCGAGCCAATTCCCGAACAATCTGAGGAAGGGAACTACAGCCGCCAAGTGAGTCAAGTGGGGACTCAAGGCGAACGAAGGGAAGGCCCGGAGAGGAGAAACGACAAGGATGGGAGAATGTACAAGAATTTCTTGGGTGCGAAACCACCGAGTCTCTTAGGAAGCCCGAATCCGGTTGAGATTATGGATTGGATCTCTGAGATGGAGATGGTGTTTGAGAGTTGCAGCTATAGAGAGAAACAGAAGATTGTCTTCGCAGTAAGAAAGCTGAAAACTGGAGTCTTGAGCTGGTGGAAGCTATTGGCAGATACGATGCCACGAGGAGAAGCCCTAAGGATGTCGTGGGAAGAGTTCTTGGAACAGTTGAAAATGCAGTATTGCTCAGAGATAGATCTGATAGACCTAAACAACGAGTTTCAGAACCTGAAGAAAGGGAAGATGAGTGTTGATGAGTATGCCACCGCATTCACCGAGAGGATGACGCTATTTCCCTACTTGGTTCCTACTAAACTCTCAATGATCGATAGGTTTGCTAACGGACTGCCCACAGACTTCGGCCCAATGGTCAAAATGGCAACTACCTTGAAAACAGCTATTAGAGCATCTAAGAATGTAGAGACCCAGATAAGAGAAAGGGGTCTAGAAAAAGACAAGGCAGGAGAAAAAAGGAAGCATGAAGGATCTTCAAAATCCAACAAAGAAAGGAAATTCTCAAAAACAGAAGGAGGAGGAGGTGAAACTAAGTGATGCGAGAAGTGTAAAAAGAAGCACTTCGGGAAATGTGGCGAGGAGGTGACTTCCTACAAATGTGGAAAGACAGGGCATTACGCCAGCAAGTGTGCGTCCAACAAAAAGGTGCGCTATGTATGTAACAAAGAAGGGCATATTTCTAGGGACTGCCTAAAGAAAAACGAGGCAGCAAGGCCAAACACACCACCAAGGCCAAGAGCATTCCACATGATCCTCGACGAAGCAGAAAACCATGCGAGGAATCAAGGATGAGGACTTCATATCCGAAGATCAAGTTATGCAGTAGCCATAGTATCGTATGATGTAGCCTATTAGAGGAATAGACTAGGGTGAACTTGAACACCTATGTAATAGTTTCAAGAAATAATAAAACCTTTGTTTTGTTATCTGATGTGTTAAACTGTTATGTGATTTTCTTCTATGGTGACTTGGAAGACTGCGAGAATACTTGGGACGAGTATGAGTAGGTGTGAATAGTAGTAGAGGCCTATACTACCAGAAGCACAGGACTCACACTTGGATCAGGGAAGGTCACAAGGTTACCAAGAAACTAGTAATTGATTACGTTTTATTCAAGTGTGTTGTTACCAGCGTTTCGGTAATGACTAAGAAGATTGTTGATGTTCCAGCCCTAGTGGTCATATCGAATTGAGTCCGACTACTCTAAGTATGCTATGTGGTTTAGAAAATCAAGATCGATGTAGCATCTGACTTAAGACAGAAGAATTAATCAAAGCAATCAGTAGATGTATCACGAAAAGTTGCTTGTAGCTAGAAATGCTACATTTTAAAATGTGATTATATCACATTAAAACATGAAGGAAGGTATAGCCTGTTTTGGAATTTAACTCTAAGAGACCTGAGTCTAAACGTGCATCACATGATGGTAGGTCATAATTTGGAGTCTAACCTGAGATAAGAAAGCAGGTGCACGATCGAGTACTACTTACAGTCAATAAGTCTAAGAGATAGACTTGAAGGAATATAGAAGTTATAGTTATTACCTAGGATGAAGAAATGACGTATGGAGTCATATACGAGCCCTGTTTCGTTGATGATTCCGGGACGTAATCATCCTAAGGGGGAGATAATTGTAACGCCCGTAGATCCGGGCTAGTCAAGTTAGAGGCAATAAGTGTCGAAAACGACTTTTCGACAAAATATTATTTAGAATAAATAATTTGAACCAAGTTGTAGTATATGTCACAAGGTTTCCGTACATATAAAGAACACCGAAATCCGAGTTATAACGAAGAAGTTATGACCCGTCGAAGTTTCGCGACGGAACCGACACAGCACCGGGAAGCGTAAATAGTGAACATCGATAAAAAAACGCCCAAATCTGACTTCGTATGAAGAAGTTATGATTTTTCGAAGTTTCGAATTAGCGGTGTACATCCTGAAATTCGAATATTAGATCGAGTGATTTTTAGCCGACACGACCTAAACGAGAATTGAAGATCTCATTAAGAGTAGTGTAACGAGAAAAAGATGGGCGAAAACGGACGTCGGATGAAGAAGTTATGAGGATTTAACAGACCAATCCTGTCCCGGCCTGTTAATAATATAAAATTTAAAATCGAGTCAAAATTAGCCGACAGAGTCTAAACGAAAGTTGTAGAGTACGTTCCCACCTTCGCGTGGATATAAAGAACGTCGAAAACGGAGCTCGTACGCGAAAGTTACGAATTTTTAAAGTTTGCACTTGAATATGCGAAGCTGATTGCGAAGTTGCTGACGTGGCCAAATCTCAGTCGTCGCTTGCTGAGCATGGTCTCGCTTCGGATGATGACACGTAGCCTCGCATTACGCCCCACGTCCGAGATTAGTACGCCCAGCGTACCTTCGCTTCCTATCCGACCGGTGTGCGAGACAGCTGGAACCGAGGTGGCATGCTTATCCGAAGTTACGCCCTGCGTAGCCAAGGATTACGTCCAGCGTAGTCCGAGGCCTCGTAGGGTATAAAAAGGGGCGAGGGTCTTCGCATTTTTCACACCATTTCTTATTCTCTCTCTAGTTTCTTTCTCTCTCTAAGGGTTTTAACCATCCCTTAAGTCTAGGTGATCCCTTAGCACCCTAAGGAAGCCCCAAGGCTCCCGGAGTCCCGAGAAAAAGGGTCTTTCGGTTTCGGAAACGCTGCTCCGAGTAAAGCCCGGTTTTCTTTAAAATCCGTTGTACGCTGCTCCGAGCAAAGCCCGGTTTTCTTTAAAATCCGCTGTAAGTGAGCTACGCTTACGCAATTTTAATATAGCTTCCAAATAATTATAGTAATGTTATTAGGTCCTTAAAATAATTATTTGGGCTATTATTATGAGTTATATTGAGTGTTATTTAACGCTTATATAATAATAATAATAATAATAATAATAATAATAATAATAATAATAATAATAATAATAGTCAGACTATTAATTTGTCGCGGTTATTGTTAGACTAAACCCTAGTGGTATTGATACTAGGTTTTATCGAAGGAAATTGTTTTGAGAGTATCGAAGCGTTGTCCGAGTGCTGAGTCACCACCTTTCAGGTGAGTGCATATTCCCTTTCATCTTACACATATATATGAAGTATTTTAATATAAATTACGTGCTATGTGTGCATATTGTCTGAATACTTGCTGTCTATGTTGGGTGAAATATTTTTATACATGTTTTAAATGATTTAAAATGTATATGTATTTTATATCTACAAAATGTGTTGGGTAAAACATGGGTAGATGAAATAGTTGTGATAACACGATGAAAGACATCAATGTTGACAATGATCTAGTCATCTAGTGGAGTATAGATGACGGTCCAGATGTGAGCTGAGGGCTCGGTAGGCATTCCAGACTCACACTGTGGGCCTAGGGGTATTCTAGTCTGTAAAGTTGTGGACCCGTTACGTGTTGTTCTGTTCCGTTTGTAATGTTATGATATTGTTGATATCGTTATGTGGACTGTATGTGTATCAGTATTTTGGGGGTAACTCACTAAGCTTTCGGGCTTACAGTTTCAGTTTATTGTTTCAGGTACTTCAGGGGATCATGGCAAGGCAAAGGCGTGATCGTACAACTCCTCACTTTTTATGACTTTGTTTCTGGGATACTCTGATATGATACATTTTGAAAACAAGTTTGTAATAGTTAATGGATTTGAAATGTTTTTAAAATTTTAAATTGGCTTGAATTTTTCGGGTGTTACAAACTTTGCAAGACCAAAATTGGCCACATGGGCTTCAAAATTGGAATCCAAAAATATATTGTTTGATTTAACATCACGATGGAGGATTAATGGTGAGCAATCATGGTGGAGATAGCAAAGACCCTTTGCAGCTTCAATAGCGATTTTATATTTTGTGTCCTAAAGCAGATGTCCCCCTTTCTTCCGATGAAGCATTTCACCCAAACTCCTATTTGGCATATACTCGTACAGATGTTAAGCTTTGCATTGGCGCTACAGATGTTGGAATGCTTTCGATTAAATGATTACAAGAGACGTTCAAGTAGTTTAGAATGAGCATGCCTGTGATTTTGGTTGGGATTTTGCCAGAGAGCTGGTTACGGCTGAGATCGACATATGTTAAAAATTTACACTGGCTGATTTCACTGCTTTCAGGAGCCTGTGATTTCAGGAGCAATTTCGTTGAATAAATTGTTGTGGCTGAAATTGATCTTGGATAGTTGTTGTAGTTTGCCTATTTCGCCGGGAATGTTGCCAGTAAACTTGTTACCATCGAGTAAAAGCTTCCGCACACAAGAAAATTGGCTAATGGTGGCCAATAGCGGACCAGTGAGAGATGAGGCAAACTGAAAAGCCCTTTTGGAATTCAACCATTGAGGAAATTTTCTCCTATTCGGATTCTGTCACACCCCAAAACCAAGAACGGCAGAAACGTTCTGGGGGCGGAGGACGTCATGTAAAGTATCACAACACAGTAAATGTAAATAAGCAAACAACATCATCCATTGCATTAAATATATAATTTTAATACAAGCGTGTTCTGTACAGTTTTAGACACCAAAAATATAATGTAAATCAAAATAATAAGATGAGTCTTGGATGCGCTCCATCTTCTCAAAAGCTGGCATCGGTACCTGTCTACTGATGACCTGCGAATACACTTTATTTTGAAAGAGTTTATCAGCATTAAGCTGGTGAGTTCATAAGTATTTTAGTGTCGGTGTTTGTTATCAAAACGTTTGAACATGTCTCAAGTGTAAGTTTGTAAAATGTAAGTAAATGTTTGCAAGCGTTTGTAAAAGTTTGAATCTCTCAGAAAAACCTATATTTTATATTAAAGTAGCCTTCTACCAAGGCTCAACTGTTTTGTATGCTCGTTTGTTGTAAAAGTGTGTAATTTCCCAAGTGTAACTATCATTTAACAAAATATAGTTTGTACATTAATGTTTAAGTGAAGTATTCACTAAAAATATGTAATGGGTAAATCATTGTAGTACTTTAGTGTTGTATTATAGGAACTACTGTTGTACTAACTACCTTAAACCGGATTTATATTAAGGTATCATGTGATAAATTGCACCATACTATAGACTGGTAACATCGACAACGTATAGTCGAAAAATAAGGTATGACGTTTGGCACCCGCAGACCTGCCGGTCCTGCTGTAGCTAGCAGCAAGGTGTAGGATAGTCAATCCAGTATAGATCTATACGCAAAATCACGCTCTCCCTTCAAGAGACTCTGGCTACAACTCGGGTCATGACAATTAAGGCATGCTCCCATACAGTGGATCACAATTGTTAACGTATTCATGTATATGTAATGTAATGTTACTTTTTCTAGTATCGTTATATATGTTCTCGTTCTAGTATAGTTGTATATGTACTCTTAGTAATAAGTATTGACTCATGAATGAACTGACTCTTTGATCTAGAAATAGTAGTAGTATGATCCCGTGTTACCCCGATGGTAACTTACTAATGATGTACTGATACGCGTGAATAAAGGAGTACTTTTATGTCTATATATGTACATTTGATATATAATTAATATTGAAACGACCTTCGGAGGGCTACTCGAAATCCCACCAGACCACATCTCAAGCGCGAAAAGGAAATAGGGCGGATGGCCTTCTTAAGCCCTTTAAACATTGCTT
This sequence comes from Lactuca sativa, assembly GCF_002870075.4. Lineage (NCBI taxonomy): Eukaryota > Viridiplantae > Streptophyta > Magnoliopsida > Asterales > Asteraceae > Lactuca > Lactuca sativa. Next base: position 312,316,281 of record NC_056626.2, read on the forward strand.
ATATATCTATACATATATGGGCATGCAATTTATAAGAAGTATAACAAAGTTTAAATAAAAGTATTTGATAAGTAAAGAGTTTGTAAAACATTTTGAAGTAAAACAGTTTGATAAACAGTTTGAACAGTGATAAAATCATTGGTTTTCTAGTTATTAATCACATGTGATTGATGTAATCACATGTGATTGATGCAATAACTATAAGCATTTAACTTGTATCCCCCCCATAAAGTATTTAAAACATTTAAAAGTATTTCAAAGGTTAATTAAAGGGGTATGAACTCACTTGTGGTGAGTGGATTGGATTGAAGTGTCGGCTACTGTGCTAGATGGCAACGGAGACTTGTTCACACGCACGAGCCTAGTTATCATATAATGAGCATATATATAACTAATTAGCCAAATAATAACTTAATGAAATAAGTTGGGACACTCAGGAACATGTAAACACTTGGTATAGGTGTTATAGGTCCTAAGGGTTGCTTCTAGGTTGTTATGGGACAAGGCTAAAGGGGTTTAATGTACCAAAGGGCCTTATTAAAGTGTTTACTACTCAATAAACCCCACACAAGGAGTTTATGGTCGTAAAAACTTGAGTTTACGGCCGTGAACTCCAATCTTGGTGGTAATTGGTGTTTTGAAGTGTTATTTGCTTTCTAGAATAAGCCTAACTTGGTGGTTTAATCCTTTGGGTAGTTTAGGGCATAGAAAATACTCCTTTGAGGAGTTTACGGCCAAAAGACCATATCCCTTAGAGTTTCCGGTCGTAAACTCTCATGGGATGGGTGTTTTAATTCTTTCAAGTCCCAAACACAAGTAGGATAAGTTCTAGGCATTTGTTTAAGGCTAAGGAGGACCCTAGGCACACTTTGGTGCCCTTATTTGGTGTTTACGGCCTATGAGCATTCTTTTGGCCGTAAACTCCCTTTAAGGGGTGCTTTTGATGTTTTGAAGTCCATAAATTAGCTAGGATTAAATGGGTATTAAAGTCTAAAGCCTTAGGAGTGATTAGGGCACCTTTAAGCCCTTGAATTTGGAGTTCACGGTCCAAGAAGTTCTTGGGCCGTGAACACCCTAAGCTATGTGTTCTTGATTGTTTTCTAGTCTCTAATGATCATACATATTATCCTAAGCTAGTTACCTAACAAGGAAATGGGACTAGATAGCCTTTAAGCTTCGTTTTGGAGTTTACTCCCCAAGAACGTTCTTGGGCGGTAAACTCCCGGATCTCACATATTTGACATGTAATCTATGTTATTAAGCATATAACAAGCATTATAAAACAACTAGAGAAGTGTACTCACGATTTGGGATGAAAACCCGAAGATCCGTGAGAGAGAAAATGGCTTTTCTCTAGTTGGAAATGTGAATAATGAATGAATTTAGTTCAGAAATCTATTTATAGTCCTGAAATATTTTGGCAGAAAATATTTTTATTCCGGAATTGAACTCTAACATTAAGACGTTTTGAATACTCAAGTTTCACAAACCCATGAGCATCCACTCTCATGGTATCTCCTTAAACATAAACCCTAATGTACACAAACTTATTCGGAAAAGTCTGAAATTCATTGAAACTGGACTAGCTTCTATTGAATAGCTAATGTTCGTACAAAATGGAAATTTCGGGTTGTCACAAATTCGATTCAACGGCATTCACCAAGAGACTCTGGAATCGGACCAAATAAAAAGTTTCACAAAGTGATTATCGTTTCGAGTTTGTTTCCATTGCATAGATTAGGAGGAAGTGAACCTGCTAATTTGTTGGAAGACAGATCAAGGATCTGTAGCTTTCCGTGCTTGCCAAGGCCTTGAGGAATGCTTCTGGTGAAGTTGTTTTCCCAGAGCTGTAATACCTTCAACTCCGGCAGTTCGCCGGTGAAATCAGGAATCGATCCGTGGAGTTTATTTCAGAACAGATTTAGTAAGGTGATATTGTTGAATTTATGGAAGAATGAGGACATTAGGAGATGCGATCAAGGAAGCAACGAGAGAGAACAAAGGCTTTCACCACCGACATAGTTTTAGCAGGAAAAATCCACGTGGATGATATATGGCCGCCACGTGGACAATTTCAGTTGACCAAATGCCACGTGACATATCAAAACTGATGAGTAGGAAGGGGTTCACCGGGTGACCCCTTCATATTTTTTATAATGGTCTTTTAAAATGGCAAAACACAATTACGTACCCCTAAAAGGCAAAAAAAAAGTCATGAGGGACAATTTAAACCAATATACTAAAGTTTATTGGCTATAGTGACAATAACCTCTTTGGGATAAATGCTAACTTTTGGCTAAAAACTAATAAGTGATTAAGGATTTTTTAGTTTAACTTTGTTTTTTAAAAATAAAATAGGTAGTTATTTGTGTTTATATATATATATATATATATATATATATATATATATATAGGGTTAGGTTATTTTGTTTTCACTATCTATTGTGTGCATGTATGATTGATTCTGGACCAATCATTTTAGTTATTTTAAGTAAGTAATTAATGCATATTACATGTTGAAGATATAATGAATATGATAAGCCTCAAGAACTTCTAGTTTACAGCAGGAGGGGTAGAAATGTCAATAAATAATAAGCAGCATGGGAGTGTGGTGTAGTGTCTATTTTTCTTTTTTGCTTTATCCTTTTGTTTCCGTTATTCCTTCAGGTGGTTATGACCTTAGCACTAACCTTGTTGCACTGCTGTAATCGTGGGGATTTCTTCCAGCTGGGTTGTGGTCCCAGTGGTCCCTATTTTTGAGGATTATTCCCTTAGGAGTATATTTAAGCCTGTTTGCAGTGTAGGGTTGTTTTATGGAATTTGTTATTGTTCTTATGAACCTTGGAGAGACTCTCACCTCTATAATTGTGAGAGAACTATCATTAATCATATGAATTCTGGAGTTTGTGTGTCTTTCTGTGTTATTCTTATTCATAGCTTATCAATTGGTATCAGAGCCGTCCCCATCTTTCGAGGTGCCGACACTTGGAGTGGTGGCCTACGGAGTGGTGGCTTGGACCCGGAAAGAGGGGTGTCAACCGTGACCAACGTAGCTGTGACCAACAATGACTCGGAGTGGTGGCTTGGACCAAAAGGGGGTGTCAACTGTGACCAACGAGGACGTTGGCTCTTCAAAGCGTGGGGTATTGTTATGATCCCACATCGGTCGAACGTACTATAAGTTGGTGGCTTATAAGTCTAGGTGTCCCCTCCTCCTACAAGCTGGCTTTTGGGAGTGAGTTCTACACTTGGGCTTATGGCATGATGCGGGCCTAGTATGGGATGGGTCCGTATCAATTGGTATCAGAGCCTTGAGATTCAATGGGAGGAGCTTCAAAAGAGGCGGCTGCTGTGAAGAAGGTAGAGGAACAAGTAGGGGTGATGCAAATCCAGCTTCATTCGCATGGAACAGATATCCAGGAGATGAAGATGAGAATGGATTCGTTGATCCAAGGGCAAGATGAGCAAAAGTCGGCCATGGAGAAGGTGTTAGAGCGACTTGACATCCTTGCTGGGGCCGGAAAGGGGCACCCTTCCGGTACTAATTCAGGCATGGTTACTCCTAGCATCAATACTTCCATTGGAACAACGTTGAACAAAAATAAAGGGTTGGCCAACTCTGTAATCATGGGTTCCGGATCTGGTGGCTCAGGCCAAGGGGGGTCAGGACAAGGCGGTTCTGGTCCAGGCGGCCTTGGTGGACCAGACCTCGTCTTTGGGACGCTTTACCAAAACGGGAACGACAGAGGTGGGGGAAGATACGAGTATCGACACCGTAAGATTGACATGCCGACGTTTGACGGGACTGACCCCGATGGTTGGGTTCTTCAAGCGGAACGTTACTTTGCGATTTATCAGTTACTGGCTGAGGAAAAGATCACCATTGCGGTTCTCTGCCTCAGCGGAGACGCCTTAGCTTGGTACCGGTGGTCACGTTAATTGACCCCGGGGCCACCCATAATTTCATATCAGAAGGACTGGTGATTTCATTAGGGCTTCATGTACAAGATACGGAACCGTATGGCGTACGGATGGGAACCGGGGATAGCGAACCAAGCCAAGGAGTTTGTCGAGGAGTGTTGCTCCAGCTTGACTCAATCGATGTGGTGGAAGAATTCCTTCCCCTATGGCTTGGAAGCTCAGATGTTATCTTGGGTATGAAATGGTTGGAAACACTTGGAACTACCTAAACTAATTGGAAAGAACAAACCATGGAATTTGAGGTGGGAGGCCAACGAATCAAGCTCACAGGTGACCGTTCTCTCGGAAGATCGCTAATCTCTTTAAGAGCCATGTCAAAAGAGCTGAGCAAAAACTCCGGTGGGTTGTTAATTGAGATGAGCAACATAGTGGTGGAGGACAAAAATGTGAAGGAGGTTCCTACCTTCCTAGCGCAGGTGTTAGAAGAATTCAGAGATGTCTTCCAAGAACCCACAGGACTTCCACCTGAGCGTGAATTACAACACCAAATCAACCTAAAGGAAGGTGCGTCCCCTGTCAGTGTTAGACCTTATCGATATCCCCACTTTCAAAAGAATGAGATAGAAAGAATGATCTCCGAGATGATGGCAGCCAATATTATCCAACCCAGTAACAGTCCCTTCTCCAGTCCGGTGATCCTCGTTAAAAAAAAAAAAAAAAGATAATTCATGGCGGTTTTGTGTGGATTATCGAGCTCTAAATAGAGTCACGGTGCCCGATAAATTTCCTATACCAGTGATCGATGAGCTCTTGGACGAACTACATGGAGCTACCATTTTTAGCAAATTGGACCTACGATCTGGTTATCATCAAATTAGGGTGAAAATTGAGGATGTACACAAAACAGCGTTCCGGACCCATGACGGACATTACGAGTTCAAAGTCATGCCGTTTGGCCTTACCAACGCCCCCGCTACCTTTCAATCGCTGATGAATGATGTCTTCCGGCCTTTCTTACGGAAGTTCATTTTGGTCTTTTTTGATGATATTCTCATATACAGCCGGGATGAAGGATCACACCTAATCCACCTCAAGACAACCTTGGAAAAATTGCGAGAACACAAGCTTTTTGTGAATCAGAAGAAATGCGAATTTGGACAAAGGAAATTGTCATACTTGGGTCATGATATATCTGCAGACGGGGTGTCAGCTGAAGAGACGAAGATCCGAGCAATGATAGATTGGCCTACGCCTAAGAATATCAAGGAGCTTCGCGGATTTTTGGGACTTACGGGGTATTATCGGAAGTTTGTAAGAGGTTATGCCAACATTGCCTCAGCACTTACGGAGCAACTCAAGAAAGATAAATTCGGGTGGAACCAAGAAGCTGAGAAGGCCTTTCAAGACTTGAAGAAGGCAATGACGACTGTTCCGGTGCTTGCCATGCCTGATTTCCAAAAGACCTTTGTGTTGGAGACGGATGCATCAGGTTTTGGTTTGGGAGCGGTGCTAATGCAGGAAAATCGTCCCATAGCTTACTACAGCTCCACCTTAGGAACAAAGGCAAGGCTCAAATCAATATATGAGAAGGAACTGATGGCTATAGTGATGGCAGTTCTCAAATGGAGACCCTATCTTCTTGGGAGGAAGTTCATAGTTCACATGGATCAGTCCAGTTTGAAGCATATATTGGAACAGAGAATGGTGGCAAGCGATTACCAAAAGTGGGTCTCGAAATTGATGGGGTTCGACTTCGATATACATTACAAACCAGGTGCGAGTAATCGGGTGGCTGATGCTTTATCTCGAAAGAACCCTGAGATCACGTGTGACAACATGAGTGCAGGGCACTGGGAATTTTGGGACAAACTTAAAGAAGAGGTTAGACGAGATGAGTTTATTAACCATGTCAAGAAGGATTTAGAGTTGGATGCAAATTCACACAAGGGTTTTGCAGTTTTTCGAGATAATCTGCTATACAAGGGGAGGTTGGTGGTTCCTGCAAATTCCCCTTTGATACCTGACATCATAGCATAATTCCACGATACACCGGTTGGAGGGCATTCGGGGGAAAAGAAGACTTATCAAAGAGCGGTTTCTGAAATTTTCTGGGTGGGAATGAGGAATAACATTGCTGAATATGTCAAAAGGTGTGAGGTTTGTCAAAAACATAAGAATCTTACAACCAACCCAGCAGGATTGTTGCAGCCGATCGCCCTTCCTCTTCTAACTTGGGAAGAAATAACCATGGATTTCATAGAAGGGTTGCCCAAATCGGAAGGATGGGATACAATTTGGGTGGTTGTGGACCGTTTGAGCAAGTATGCTCATTTTATTCCCCTTCGGCATCCCTTTACAGCAACAACGGTGGCCAATTGTTTAATGAAGCAAATTGTTAAGTTGCATGGGCTCCCATCTTCCATTATCAGTGACAGAGATCGGGTTTTTACAAGTCATTTCTGGCAAGAGTTATTCCGTCTTCATGGGGTCCATCTCAAGCATAGTACCTCCTACCACCCCCAAACGGATGGGCAGTCCGAAGTAGTTAACCGGTGCCTGGAAACTTACTTAAGATGCTTCTGTTCCGAGAAACCAAACAAATGGGCCAAATGGCTTGCGTGGGCGGAATATTGGTACAATACATCTTTCCATTCAGCCACCAAATGTACCCCTTTTAAGGCATTGTACGGACGGGACCCACCACCCCTCATTCGCTATGAAGGTCAATAGACCCCTGTTGATTCCATTGACCGTCTACTGGAAGACAAAGATGCAATTCTAGATGAATTGCGAATGAATCTAATTCGTGCTCAACAGAAGATGGCGGATCAAGCTAACAAAACAAGAAAGGATGTAGAATTAGAAATGGGTGATCTGGTGTATGTAAAACTCAAGCCTTATCGACAGCAGAGCCTGGCTAAGCGGAAGTATGAGAAGCTGGCTGCAAGGTTTTACGGACCATATCGTGTGCTTCAACGAGTTGGAAAGGTAGCCTACAAGTTGGAACTACCAGAAACAGCCGCTATCCACCCAATTTTTCACATTTCTCAATTGAAGCTAGCCACAGGTACCCCAACCCCAACTAACATCATACCACCACAACTGAATAGTGATTTGGAGTTAATAGTGCAACCAGAAGAGCTGTGTGGAGTCAGAATGAAGAAAATTGGTGGGAAAGATCAGAAAGAAGTGCTCCTTAAGTGGCAGGGTTTAACCACAGCAGAAGCCACCTGGGAAGATGGGGAAAAGATTAGTCAGCAATTTCCCAGTTTTGACCTTGAGGACAAGGTCAAAGTTTAGGAGGATGGTATTGATAAGCCTCAGGAACTTCTAGTTTACAGCAGGAGGGGTAGAAAGGTCAATAAATAATAAAGCAGCATGGGAGTGTGGTGCAGTGTCTATTTTTCTTTTTTGCTTTATCCTTTTGTTTCCGTTATTCCTTCAGGTGGTTATGACCTTAGCACTAACCTTGTTGCACTGCTGTAATCGTGGGGATTTCTTCCAGCTGGGTTGTGGTCCCAGTGGTCCCTATTTTTGAGGATTATTCCCTTAGGAGTATATTTAAGCCTGTTTGCAGTGTAGGGTTGTTTTATGGAATTTGTTATTGTTCTTATGAACCTTGGAGAGACTCTCACCTCTATAATTGTGAGAGAACTATCATTAATCATATGAATTCTGGAGTTTGCGTGTCTTTGTGAGTTATTCTTATTCATAGCTTATCAGAATATTAATTACATCTTCAGCATTTAATATGCAATAATTACTTTCTTAAAATAACTAAAATGATTGGTTGAGAATCAATCATACATGCACACAATAGATAGTGAAAACATTTGAACCTAACTCTCTGTGTGTGTGTGTGTGTGTGTGTGTGTGTGTATATATATATATATATATATATATATATATATATATATATATATATATATATGTATATGGAATGCATTTTGCAGGTAACATATTTATATATGTAAGTTTTTATAGCTTATGTGCGTGTGTGATATGTGTATTCACGTGTCATGGGTTAACGAAAGACATGATTTTAATTTTCAGATTTAGAGTGTTTAACAGTAGTGCGTTTGAGCTCATTAAGGAGTGTTATTGCCTACGCTGAGGCACCTCAACGCCGATATAACGCCACCAACACCGCCCCGGCCTGCGCGTTCAGGTAAGCGGCGTTGTGACGATAATGGGAGCCAACACATTTCTTTTTTCTTTTCCGACTGTTTGTGACAGTTGACTATTAGTTTCTTCTATATAAATACACAACTTTAGAACATTTTATCTACACCATTCTTTTCTTTCTTTCAATATTTATAAAAATACATTCCCTTTTCAACCACACTACGCAGCAAAACCCAAACACCTTTCCACCAAACACAAACCACAAACAAAGTGTTTGGAAAAAGTAACGGTTAAAAATCATAAAACCTTACAAAAACATATGCAGTCCCTAATGTAATTTTGGCATGTGTATAATAATCTGTGAAAGTAACCAACTTCTACAATTCTACACATTTATTCATTTTTTTTACACGTCTCACTGATAAACTTACATAAAATGTTTCAAAAAACCATTAAGACCATCAAATATAAGTTTTTCCCGATTTCATTTAGTCACTTTCATTTTTTCTACACATCTAACAAATAAACTAATATAAAATGTTCAAAAAAAAGATCAAGATAACCAGCAATAAATTGCCTTCATAAGAAATTAAATGAATGTACAATGTTGATGCTATAATACCCAAATAAATGAAAGTATATTGTTTTTTTTTCAGGTTAACTAAACTCAAAATCAAAATTTCCAGCCAAAAAATTGTGTACCCGATCACCAATAGTGATTGAACTCAATCCTGCAGTCTTAACAATCCCCGAATCATTCATCATTGCTCTCCAACGATCCGCTTCATGCCAACATTCACATGATGCATACAAATTAGACACCATCATGTAATCCCCATCATTTAAACCATCATCACCATAACTTTGCAACAATATTTTCACTACTTTTTCCCCAATCACAACATCTCTATGATTCACACAAGCACCAAGCAATGCACCCAAAATCGACTTCCCTGGTCTTAAGGGCATTTCATCGATCACCTTATATGCATGTTCAAGACACCCGGCTCTACCCAAAAGATCAACCAAGCACCCATAATGCTCGATTTTAGGAGTCACGTTGTACTTGATTTCCATGGAATTGAAAAGGGTTTGACCCTCTTTGACTAGGCCTGAATGGCTGCACGCGTTAAGTAAAGCTATGAAGGTTACATCGTCTGGTTTTGTTCTTTGAAGCATTTCATCGAACACCTTGAGGGCGATGACACCATAGCCATGGATAGCAAGACCTGATAACAAGGCGTTCCAACAGAAAACATCTCGAACTTGAGATTTGTAGAAGACGATTAGAAAGGATTCTAGACATCCGCATTTGGCGTACATGTCTATTAGGGAAGTGGTTACGTGCATACTTGACGTTAGTCGTTTTTCTAGGGCGTAGATGTGGATTTCGCGCCCTTTTTCTAGTGACCCCAAATCAGCGCAAGCAGATAAAGCTGTTGTTACTGTGAGATAATCTGGGGGGATGATATCTTCGTCTTTCATTTTGTAGAACAGCAGAATAACTTCGTCAAACATCTTATTGTTGAGATATGCTCCAAGTAATGTGTTCCATGAAATGACGTCTCGTTCAGGCATTTCATCGAACACCCTACGTGCTTCTTCCATGTCTCCGTAATTCCCACATGCTAGAATCATGGAGTTCCAAGAGATGAGATTTTTTACAGGGATTTCATCAAATACAGCCTTTGCCGAATCCATATTACCAAGGTTCGCATACCCAGACAGCATAATGTTGAGTGAAAAAAGGTCTCTTTTAGGCATGAATCTAAAAAGCTTCAATGCAAAATCCAAATTCCCAGATGAAACATACGCATCCAACATCGAGTTCCAAGCAACCGTATCTTTCGATTCCATACTATCAAACACTTTACGAGCTTCATCTGTTCTTTGAATCGACGAGTACATGTTGAGAAGAGAAGTTTGGACCAACATATGGTTGTCAAAGGGCGTTTTTGCTATCTGGGCATGGAGAGCTAAACCGAGTCTTGGATTCGAAAGATTAGAAGCTGCTTTGAGTAACACAGGAAACGTGAAGTTATCTGGGGTGAAGATACCTGTTTGTTGCATCTGTTGGTATGTAAGAAAAGCTCCTTTGGTGTTCCCTTCGATTACTTGTCTCTTGATGATCTTGTTCCATGTCCTTAGGTCAATCTGGTCAGGAGAGGGTGGAACAGAGCTTTGCAAATGGAGGAGAGCCATTCATCTATCTAATAAGAAATTCGACAAAGAAAATATATAGACACTATGAACACTGATTGAAACTGAAGACAAAAATCATCGCTTTTCTCAATGGAATCCTCAAAAGATAAATAGTGAACAAATATTGAAACTGAAGACAAAAATCATTATCTATAAACCGACCGTTTCTATCTCACGTGTCTATTTGTAAAAAAATAATAAAAATAAAAAATAAAAAATATTACTATAACTTATAAGTTAAGTCTTATGTTGAATTGTTGATTAGTGCTTAATTGTAGATAGGACCTCTGTGGGTACACTTCGGTCTCGCTTTTGCAACAACGGAAAGTAAATTGTTGACCACCTTTTCTTTTCGTGTGTTTTGACCACTTTTTCTTCTGGTGTGAATATGTTAAGAAGTTCTGCAATTGTCACAACGAGAAGGGTCGTGGTCCATGTGGCTACGATCATGGTTCGTGCACACCATTCTGAACCTTCGTGGTCGGGTGTGGTCGTGGTGTTTGGTGAAGCCAAAACAACCTACAACGCCTAATGAAAACCATTTACTCTTTGACTCTCCCCTTAATCATGTATAACAACTACTGTGGGCATTTTTTTATTAAAATTTTACCTATATAAATATAACTACAAACCTTCTTATATTTCAAACAATTCTTCTCTTATTTTATTCATATTTATACACTGTGTTGCTCTTCCAAAAATCATGGCTTCCAAAAGAATGAATTAATCAGAAGAGAAAGAAGTGAAGTTAACAAAAGCATGAGTGTCGATTTCGGAAGACGGGGATAGTCAAATCTCTAGAGATTTTTTGGGAAAAGTCCAAAGCGTTTTCTATTGTTTAATAAATTGTCCAAGTCGAAATATTGATGAAATATGTTCGAAGTGACGCGATATGAGGGTAAAATGTTGTGAGTTCGATAAAATTTACAACTTTATTATAAACAACGTACACAAAGGTGATATCGATCCAGTTAATGTGGTCATGGATCCATATGAAAACACAGACCACAAACATTTTGCACATCTCAAAGCTTGTCAACATTTAAAGAATTCCCTAAAACGGAATAACATTGTTTAAAAAAATAGGATTAAGGGTAGTTGTTTGTGTTTGAGTTTTTTATGTTTTCTTTTATTTTATTTTAAAATGTTGTTTTTTTAATTAATGTAATGTCTTTTTAATTTAATGAAAACTTAGTTTAAAAAATATATGTGTTTATTTTTTTTTTTTTGTATTTTTGAATTAAATTTAATTAAAAAATGATGTGAAGTTGTATGTTAGTGGTAGGTATCTCATGGTTTTAGTGATATAATGTGGTGATGGAGTGGCACCCACCATTATGGTGGTTATGAACTTATGTTGGGTATTGCGGATGTCCTAATGATATCTGGAATTGGCTTAAAGATTGATGCGACATTAGGAGCCGACACAATTAGTGTCCCAAAGTCATACGGGCACGGGGCAATCCCTCAAATTTTACCTTTAAATGTGGATTTAGTGTAAATTCGGCAAAATCTGTCACAAATCTGTCACGAATCCATCATAAATCCGTCACAAATTCTTAATAAGTGTAAATTTTAGTATAAATATGTCGATGAAATCCTTTTAGTAACGGAAACAGGCGTCGAAAATGTGTTTTTTTATATTAGTGCAACCTTAAAAAAAGTATGCAACACATGATTTTTCTTTTTGGGTTTGTCACTATGTCACATTTTCCCCTTGGTTTAATGGGAGATGTATTTTTTTAAGGTTAGCCTTAGATCTGTCAAAACATGACACGACATGACAACCCGACACGAAATTAGCAGGTTTGAGTAAGAGATTTCGACACATTTAAGTAAACAGGTTGACATGACATGAAACGAAAATTAATGTAACGACCCAAAAACAGTAAAAAAAAATTTCATTTAAAACAATTAGTTTTCATTCATTAATTGTATCAAAAGTCATCATTCATTACAATATTCCAAAACCTTAGAGTCAGTGGCGGACGCAAAACATTTTCGTAGGGGTGGCACTAAAAAAAAATTTCCAAATAAATTCATATTAGTAGTGTCACTCGTGTTTTAAGCCGGTGCACCCAATAGAAAAAACATTAAATTTTTTTTAACACTACGTGTCGGCGTCGGAGCAGTGGCCCGGGACCCTTGGCGCACCACTAAGGTCCGCCACTGCTTAGAGTACAAATACATCAAGTGCAGAAATCATATGGGGAGGATGTTGTGTCATCACGTCGAGCCCTCCCTTTTGAGTTGGAAGTACCTGAGACCATAAACATAAACTGTAAGCATAAAGCTAAGTGACCTTCCCAAATTACCACATACATCATACATATCATATAACAACACATGGCTGTGTCAGGTCCGTATCAACCCCCGGGTCCGTATAAACCCAAAATAACAACATATAGTTGTGTCAGGTCTGTATCAACCTCGAGTCTGTAATGACTCTGAGCCAATATAGCTCAATAGATAAATCATACAAGTGCATCAAATAGCTTCATACGATAACATACAGTTCTACTCATACAATACAATGGGTCGACTTTGGTGCCTTCGGCCCACTTAAGGTGCTAAGAAGACTCACCTCACAGACAGACAAAAAGCTGAACTGACACATTGCTCTGAAACCCATGCTACCGGTCACCTTTACGAATAATACTAACCAAAACTCAGATTACCATTCAAATACCTATAAAGTCCTTAACTCCAAAACCCTAGTCTCTTAACCCATTAAGACCTAACACTTGCATGGAGGAAAACTAGTGACCAAAAACCCAACTTTATGACTTAACACCCCTTAAAACCTCTGAAAGGACAACTCAAATGCCTTGGAGTATCTTCTACTCACAAAGACCAAGTTTAGGACCAAAAAGGAAACAACTTTGAGCAAAAGCTAGATATATAAGATTGCTACATCAAGGTTGAAACTTTTTACCTCCACAAGGTGCACAAAGGGGAAAAGATGTTGGATCTAAAGCCTTAAGTGAAACACCACTACCTCAATGCTCTTCCTTCTACTCCAAAAGCTCCAAATGGCACCAAAAATGGCTCAACAAGCTTCACAATGCACAAACACTCTTTAGGGTTTTCAAATGAGGTGGAAGGCTGAAGATAACAGGGTGCCTAAGGCCACAAATGTGTTTTAATAGAGTTCAAACCCTAAAATTTAGGGTTTGCACCCTGGCTGCGTACAACCCTGCGTACTAAGGCGATCCGAAGTACGCACAGCGTACGAGGGTGTACGCCCTGTGTACTCCAACAACTCCGAAATTACCACCGGGGACTAGATTACAAATAGAGCATAACTCAAAGGTTAAAACAAATACCTGAATAATAGATGTTACAATTAAATGGGTTGGGTTAGGATCAAGACTTTCAACTCGAATATGACCTATTTAATAGTACATCAATTTTTATAAATTTTATATTTTTATAAATATATTATATATTATAGACCTGTAGTGGGACAAACTCAAGAATTAAAATTAAAATACAAACTTTCAAACAGACTTAATTTAATCTTCCTCGCCACTTATACCTTTTGCTCTTCAACTCTAACTCTTTCCATCTTGCCTTCTAAACTTACTATAAATTTTGTCAATCCACCTTCCGACTCCAGTGTTTCACTTTATCAATTTCGCCTCTCTGTCACCTACTTTCCAACCTTTAAAATGTTTAAGTCTGACATGACACAACATATTTACAATGTCAAACCTTAACCTGAAACCCGACACGAAAATAAATGGGTTGACACGATACGAAACAATAATTAAACGAGTTGGGTTATGGTCAAACTCTCTCAACCTGTTTAATGTCTTGACACGACACTATAAAAACGACGAACGAGATTCAAGTTTCTATTTTTAGATGGATTAAACATAGGTCTAAGTTAACTTCGTTAGATTGAGCTAGTTGGATAAGCTCTTCTATGTTAAACTATATTTTGTAATTGTTGCCCTAACATCTTGCTAGAGTTGTTTTGTTTTAATGCATCTCTGCCATTCTAAAAAAAATTAATATTTGAATTTTATAAATAATTTTTTTCTTTTACTATTTACCTTTTTTTCACATGTGATAAGCATTATGTTGTCATTAAATAAAATTCACAAAAAAACCTTATATTTATAACTTTTTTCGTTTTACACTAAGTATATTTTTTTTATATTATATGTACTCATGCCGAAAAAACAAATTTATATACGAAAAAATGTTTAAACAAACATTGTATTTGCGTTCTTTTCAAATTGTATTTTTTTTGTATACGATATTTTTTTTCCTATTTAAACGGTTTAAAATGTAAAATTACGTTTTTAGAAGTATGAATACATATTTTTACATTTTTTTAGAAATATTAATATGTTTTTTTAGAAATATAAATACATATTTTTATGTATTTAGGAATATATCAATCAAAAATGTTTTATATGCAATATATATATATATATATATATATATATATATTCTATAAATGTAAAAATACATATTTATACTTCAAAAAACATGTATTTGTACTTTTAAAATACATAAAAATATGTGATTATACTTCTAAAAAAATATGTTTACATTTTTATAAGTATATTTTTGTTTAGAAGTATAATATGTTTTGTAGAAGTATAAATATATATTTCGACGTATTTAGAAGTATATTTCATATTAATATGTCTAGAAAACGCAAAAATATGTATTTATACTTTTAAAATGTATTGATACTTCTAAATATGTAAGAATATGTATTTATATGTCTAAAAACGTATTTTTATGTTTTAAACCATACAAATAGACAAAAAAAAACTTATATACAAAGAAATAGTATTTATATAGAATGTAAATACATCATTTGTCTAAACATTTATTTTTCCGTTTGTAAATATGTTTTTTAGCATGAATATAAACATATTTAGGGTAGAAAGTAAAAAAAATATAAATTTAAGGGTTTTTTTGTAAATTTTATTTCATGGTAACGTTAAAACCGACTATCATAAGTAAAAGTTATAAAAAGGAGAAAAAAAATAAGAAAAAGAAAAACACAAAAATATAAAAAAAATTGTATGTTCAAACATTTTTATGTTCATTAATGCATAGAAGCTTAAAACCATATATTTTTTTTTTGATAAACTTGAGGGGTTGTGTCAAAAGCCCTTAAAGATATCATCTACATTTAAAGCTAGAACTTTTTTAAAGAAAATGATTATAATAACCCTTTTTCTGATGTTTTTCTACAAAATAGTCAAGAAATGTAAAATACAAAATATAACCATAATTTTCGCAGGCAACTCTGCGAAAATCGAAATAGCCTACGAAATTTACTTTTGTTCAAAAACCAAAACGACGCCGTTTTGTCATCTGTAAAAAAATAACATCACTTGCCAAAATTTGTAAAATGCTATATTTTCTGAAAAAAAATTTATTGTCTTGTCATGTTGACCCTGAAATCAGAGACCATGCTACCAAAATCAAAATACATACTGCAAAAATCCATACAATGTATGGCATATTATCGTATAAGAAATTATTATGATAATAAAAAAAATATCAATATGTATTTGTCTAATTTTTAGAGCCAACTTGCATACCTTTTTTTTTCGTCTATTTTGCTAGAAATTTTTTGCAACTTGCAATTTCTGTTTTTGTTAACAAAACCTGAGTTTTAACATTCTATATGAGGATAACTTATCGGCCTCCACATTAGGGATATGTTGTGTCTATGGATAAACTTTATTACAAATAACACAACGGAATAAAAGAGTCCAAACAAATTTTGTATGAAAGAGTTGTAAAGATTCAAAATTGGGAAAAAAAAAAAAACTAGATTTTAGCATGCCGCGTAATTTTTTGTAGATGATTTGGATTTTCATAAATATGACCTGCAAAAATTATTTGGGTCACTTTTTTTTTTTTTTTTTTTTTTTTTTTTACTATTTTATATAAAATAAAAGTTAATAAAAACGGTTATTATTGTCATTCTCTCAAAACTTTAATTATGAATTTATATTCATGAATTTTAGGTAATCATGCATTTTAGGTATTTCAAATACCAAAAATGACTGAGGGCTGTTATGCTTAATATTTATGTTTTTCGGTGGAACCGCATGTTATAATCTACTCTCTATTTCTCATACACAATAACAAAAATCATAACACAAATCCAAATCATCACCTTCTAGTTTCATGCTTAAACTTGAAGTTGTTTTTATCGGGTTATCTCCAAATAGATTTCAAGACACCCACACAATTAAGGATCGAAATATGACTTAAAATGCATATTAAGATCAAGTTCGATACCGAAGTCATTGATAACATCGTACGAATCCCACAACATTTATTACCATTAAAAACAAGCATTCAAATCATATATGTTTAGGTAAGTCTATGATTTAAGTTCCAAAATAATCATAAACTCTTTGTTTTCTCATTTTGCTATATACTTATAGCATACCAAAATAGTTTCCAATAACTTTAAGTAATTGGCATGTAACAAACTAGTAGATATAAACTCTTTGTTTTCTCATGTTAATTGTGGGACCGGTTGTTATGACTCTCGTCCTCTCTCAGATAAATCAGATTTAAACAATAAATTTGTCTCCACAATTTTGGTTGTGGGACCCACTAACAGAAAACGGAATATCAACTCACGAAATATTTGTGTTCGGATCTTTATATTACTTGCTACATACATATACATTAAAATTTAAATAAAGACCACAAAATCACTTGCTCTGTTTCCGCTTAGATCTTGAATCAGCCCACGAAAAATACCCACAATTCGCTTCAGGATTCGATGCGGGTCCCTATAAAACCAAATTTATTAGACAATATTTTATTTTATTTTTACCCAAAACTTGTAAAATCCATCTTAATTTTATGCATAATTGCGACGTATTTACATTTTCACCCATAATAGCAACGTACCTCTGCACGAGCACAAACATAAAACTGTCGACCAAAAGTGGGTCCCGCTTTCTTCACGACCCGAGAAACACATTGTTCACCATGACCTTTACACACAGGTATACTTTTTTGCATGAATTCTTGAATTCTTTTCCACTCTAATAAAGCAATTTTACTCTGATCAGATTGAGATGAATTACAACCGTTGGATTCAGTCTCATGATGTTGATCAGATTCACTTTGATTAATCTCAGTTTCACAAATCTCAACAGATTCACTTTTTGAAGTGGTTTGAAAAAAGGATGTGAGTGAGAGCTGTGATGAATGATTCTTTTTTGGTTTTTTCTTCATTTCTGTAAAATTCATTGCTTCGATTTTGATAATATCATTTGTTTGAATTAATCTTGTGGAATCAAAAACAGGTCTTTTAACTCCTTCTTTATGATCTTCATGGGCTTTCACTTCCTCTGTTGATTGCCTTCTTGATAACATCGATACTGCAAAATGTTTCTTTTCTTAAATCTTTTGTATGTGCAAAAGACGGAAATACCCTTCTTAAGGCTTAGAAATTTTTTATTACCAAGAGTTTGCTGACATCCTCTAACTTGAGGACAGTATCTAGTGGATAAAGGTGGAGTGTTATGCAGGTGAATGTCGGGGATTTCTTTTAAACTCATGAAGACAGGGGCATGATCGGAACCTTCTAACTTTATGCTTCCCCCTCCTTTCCATCTATAGCTGCAAGGGTAAAATAGTCATTTACTCACATTCAGACAGTTCATTCAGTCGAAAAAAGAAAAAAGAAAAGTCTTATGTATACAACATATTGCAGAGAGAATGACTTAATAGCAAATAGCCAAGGGATGATGTGTTTGAGGCAGGGGTAAAAGGGTAATTTTTACCTTGGTGTGGTCCCGGGTTTCCACCGTTTGAATTGTGTTAATATATCACAATCTTTAACATGGCATGAGAAAAAGTTGTGACCTTTGAGATCCTTATTTTCATGTATGCATGAACCACTAATTAAAATATGATCAATTCTTGAACCAAAATTGAACATTTCACCACCTGTGTTTGTTGACCAACATGTATACGCTTCTTTTCTATAAAAAAAATTTTAAAAAAATAATATTTAAAAGTAGTCAAGAAAAAAAAAGATCATCGATAATTTTTGGTCCATTGACATCAGTCTGAGTCTCAGACTCTTAGTCCAATGCAGGCTACATGCAGTACAATCTGTTCTGTCATGTCTTGTCCTATGTAAGAAGCAGGGACTAAAAGTGTAAATATTAACTACAAGAGTTGTCTTAAACCTTTCAGGATGTTTTCCTCTGAACACATCAAAGAACAAGCCTCCATTTTCCACTAATAAAGATCTAAACCAGCTTCTAAACCTAATAATATTCGAAAATATAGTTTAAACTTTTTCCTTACAAGATTTAACATAAAAAAAAAAATACGATTATGAACTTTGGATAAAAGTAAGAATTTAGAAGCTTACTCATTATTCTCAAAATCTGGTCCAGCATCACACCTATCTATAGAAGAAGGAGCAATGTTTAAATCACCAACAACAATTATCCTCTTTCCTTTAAGCATAAAAGACTCCCATCTTTTCTATATAACAAATCAAGATAACCAATCAGAAAGAGCCAAGTGTAAATATGTATTTCATGTGTTATATTATTATTATTATTAAAACCTGAAGTATCTTGTAGAATGAGAGCTTGAATTCAATTCTTTCTGTGTCATCAGATGCAGCTCGAGGCCCATAAATGTTGAAAAGAACTGTAACATTTTATGCTTCAATAACATAACTTCAGAGATATTAAAACTAACGTTGCAATATTTTGAAAAGTAATAGCATGTCACTTACCAAAATGACCATGATCAGTGATAATACAACGCCCCTCATTGTCAATTTTAAGAAGTACATCTCTGTTAAATCCCTCAAGCCCTTCGACACATGTGAGAAGATCGTGTTTTTTAGATGTAAATCCTTTAGAATTCTCTAGAACACCAGTGAAACCCTCTTCTGCATCAAGTGGAAGTGCAACTTCATTGCTTGAAAAAGCAGAATTTACTTTGCAAAATGTTGCAACACCTGCATTAATAAATAAATTGATAGAAGATAATCATTAATCAACATGAATGTGATTGGGGCATTTTAACGAACAGCTTAGCTGCTTACCGGAATAACCAGTGCGGCCTTTTTCAAGAGAACGTGTGCAAGAAAAGAAGGACTCGTACCCATCTGCTGAAACTACGTCAGCTCTCAGTTCTTGTCTAGATAATTTCGTTTCCTTAAAACCCCCAAAAATGGAAAAGTGAAATCAGGTGATGAAGGGATCGGATAAGTATGAAATTAGGTGGAATTCATTAAGCATAAGAAATAATTTGCAGATACATTAATGGAAAGAGATGGAAAAGGGACCTGAAAGCAGATGATGTCGGAATCAAGAGAATCAAGGAGTTTACGGAGGGAGCCATACTGAGAAATTCGAGGTCTCAGTCCGTTCACGTTATACGTTACTATCTTCATTCATAACTTAATTACTTCCTCTTCGGCGAGCAAACTCCAACCAGGCAAACCGCCATTGTTGGAGACCTAACGAGGCCTTGAAGAATCCCTTTTCCATCCGATACGACGTCGTCCTTTATTATTATTTTTTAAAGATGTTTGATTGTAAATATTTGTATAAATGTTATCGTTGAAACATATAGATAAAAAAGTAAATTATATTAATGGTCCTTGTACTTCGATGGAATTTGTGTGTTTATCTTTTAACTTATTTTTTTAATTTGAATTATCTTTATAGTTTAAGTTTATGTGTTTGGTCATTGCCGCCTTTAAAAAGACTGTTTTATCATTAATAATTTTTTTTTAAATTATTTTATTTATTACATAATTATTTATATTATTAATTTATTCAAAAAATTGACAATAAGTTGTAGGTCTACCTCACACTTATCCCTATCTTGATTTCTTTTTCCTTATCTCAAACTCGGAGGATCTCTATCTCTTTACTCTTTTTTGTCGCAGACAACACTCGATTACTACCACCTTCTTGACGTTTGGCACTACCATTGGAAGAGGGATATCACAAGCCATATGGTCCTGCAGATATGTAATAGCTAGTTGTTGACAACCTCGTCTAATGTGTACTCGGGAAGACATGTTGCAAAAAGAAGAAAAAAGCTAGGTTAGAAACCTATACCGAATGATGGGCATCAGTATTGCTCTCTGATGCCTAAGTTATATGTCAATTGAAGTTATAAGTAAAATTGCTCAGGTTCGAGACGCGTCTTCAAAGGCTTTTATAGGCATCTCGATGTTCTTTGCTACAAGGTTCTACCCGGTAGCTTGCATTACCCATGTAGAGACATATATGTGGTTCGTACTAGTAGCGAATCTAAAACTAAAAATCATGGGGTTCCCTCATTGAGAATTCGGTAGTTTCTTAATTTTTTCAAATACTAAAAGGTAGGTCTTAATTTTTTTTATATATAATTTGTAGAAAATATTAAAATTTAGGTAGGTCCTGGGACCCACCTTCAATGTATGTAGATCCATGGTTCGTACTGGTTGATACTTTTTTTATTGTTGGGATATGTACTTGTGCGTAATTTATGGGATATATCTTTTTGGGAAACTTTGTCCTTCATGTATCGATATTGTCTTATGGGTTGATTATTTTGGACAATTGTGTTTTGTTGCTTATCCACGGATGTGTACCCCGGGTCTGTATTAGTTAGACTGGCCGACCCAGGTACACCATTAATGACTCCGATGCCTTCACTCATTAACCTCACTGACTCACCAAACCATTCTTCATTATCCACTGGACCATTGACAATCTCAAATTCCACCTTTCTCGCCATCGGTAAACACCCCCTCACTTCCCCATGTTCGACACTGTCAACCCTCATACTTTGTTCCAAGCTCCGACCATCCCCTCTCTTCCATCTTGTAACGACCCAAATTTTCAAATAAATTTCTCATTTTTAATTAACCAAAACATTCCCATAAAATGTGAAATATCAATGACAATTGTTTTTAAATCCATAACATCAACATATTATTTCAAATATCAGAGTGTCCCATTAAATCAAATGTCGGAGAGTGTATGTCGCGCCATCAAGCCTTGTCATTGCCCTTAGGCTCAGAAGTACCTGAAACAAACCAACAAACTGTAAGCTAATGCTTAGTGAGTTCCCCAATGCATACCCCACACAGTCCACATAATCACATATACCATATTAGCTATAAAAGCTACATAAACCATATAAACCATGCATACAACATATAGGGATATCGTGGGCTCCCCCCAGGGTCTTACTCCAGGATGCCATGGGCTCCCCGCATGGTCTTACACCTAAGTGCCATGGGCTCCCTACATGGTCTTACATCCAAGTGTCATAGGCTCCCCCCATGGCCTTTAATAGGAAAGTCATGGGCTCCCCCCATGGTCTTTAATAGGAAAGCCATGGGCTCCCCACATGGTCTTACATCCAAGTGTCATGGGCTCCAATCATGGTCTTTAATACAAGTATACCACATATTCAACTAACATACCATATAGCATATAACCAACTAGTGTACCACATATCACAAAATGGGTCGACCTTTGTGCCTTCGACCCATTGGTATGGTGAGGAGACTCACCTCTATCTGTTGAATCTGAAAGTTGCTCTCCTAAGAGTCCGTGAACACCCATGCTGAACAATAATACCATTAACCCAAGGTTAGGGCTGAACATAATCCAATTAAAGAACCCAAACCCCAAGTCCTTTCACAATGGCCCAAAAGTCTTCCTTTGCTAATAGGCCCAAAGTCCATGTCCAAAATCATTAATGGGCCTCATGGCCCATTAAGGCCTAACTTTAGCAACCATGGCCCAAAATAGAAAAATTGACCCACTAACTCAAAACATGGCCATGCCCAATGACTGATTAAGGCCCAAAGGGTTTTCAAGCCCAAAACAAGTCCAAGTCCATCTGAGTGCGTACGCCCTGCGTACTACTCCTGTACGCTTAGCGTACTAAGTCCCTGAGCTGTACACGCTGCGTACACTACACTACGTCCAACGTACAAACATATTAAGCACTTTTTCCATTAAGTGCTTATTACTTGATGTTCCAATGTCCAATCTTTAGATCTAAGTTCATTAAGACGTCCTTAGGCGTAAAGTTGGCAACTTTAAGCCTTTGCATGTTTCATATGCTCCCAACAACCCATTAAGACCTTTTCCAAGAGTCTTAATCCATTCATAAGGTCAAAACACCCATCAAGACTCCACTTTTAGGTTATGAATGGACCAAAGGACTTCAGATCTATCCTCCCTAAGCTCTGGAGTTGCTCAAACTCTCAAGAGGTGGTCCAAGAACACAAAAGGGACTAAAGAGAAAACCCTAGCTCTAGAAATGAAAATAATGACCAAGGTGAAAGCTTTTTACCTCCTCAAGCTTCCTAAGCTACTCAAAATGTAAGATCCAGGAGCACTTCCATGTTCAAGCTTCTTTCCTCCTCTTCCTTGTAGCTAACACACCAAAAGGATGGTGTTTAAACACTGACAAGCTCAAGAACACACACTCTAATGATTTTAGGGTTTTTAGGGACGTTTAAGGGTGAAGGAGGCCATTTAGGGTGAAGCTCAAATGAGATAAGGATGCTTATATAGGTCTTAAGTCCGAAAATATGGGTTTGAACATCGTCACGTACGCCCTGCGTACCCTTTGGTACGCCCAACGTACTTGCTGGCCCTCCGCGATCATCCATACATGGTACACTAAGTGTACTCCTGAAGTACGCCCAACGTACTTAAGGGACCATTATGCAATATTTATAATTTCAAGGGTTCCAAAAGTAATACCCGGTTTGGGTGTTACACATCTAGCATTTGTAACCTTAAAAAAATAAAAAATAAAAAATAAAAAACTCATCAAAAAAATCGAACTCTACCATTGACCCAAGAAGGGCATGATACGGTGGAAAACATAACATAATGTCATTATGTTAAACCATATCATATTAAAAAAAAAAACATTTAGAAATGAGATGCTACAATTGACCCAAGAAAAAAAAAAAAAACTTGAACTAAAGTTGCCAGATCCACCAAAACATAGTTGGTCACCAACCTTTCTTTTTTACATAATTTATAAATCTTTTCACTAAAAAACGAAAGTAGAAATGTAATATATGTGATGAATTTTTTGACGGGTGTAATTTGTTTTGTAAAAAGAAGAATTTTTAATAACATTATATTAGTAGTTTTATATGTAATTGTAATTTACCTAAGTAAGCTAAACATGAAAAAGTAAGAAGAAACGTAAAAAAGAAATAAGTTGGAAAAGAAAATTGTAGAGTTTTATAAGAAAAAAAATATTAATTAAAAGTTCTAAAATATCTATAAAAAAAACTGCTAAGACAAGTTTAAATTTTTTGAAAAAAAATTGTAAAACAGTGTTTTGAACAAAAAAATTATTTTCTTAAACTAAGTCATATAAAAAGATGTTAGCAACCAAGAAAAATAATTTGTTACTTTATAATACATTAATCCATTAGAAAATTAAATAAAAACCATTTGGATCAGCTATTATTAGTTAAAATAATATATTTTAAACATTGATATAAATATAAAATCCATAATATAAATATAAGATTAATAGTAAGAGTGTTTGAGATTATCTTTTAAAATAACTTATTAATTTATTGGATTTTTGAAAAATAAATATACAAATGTTTGACAAATAAAAAGTACTTTTTTCAAAATAGATTTTCCATTAGCTTTAAAAATAAGATTTTAAAAAACATATAAAAAATGATTTTTTAATCTACTTTTTTAGTATTTTTTTTACATAGCTTAAAAATGAGATTTTAAACCAAACATTTTAAAACTTAGTTAACTTATAGGTTTTTATCACGGTAAAAACTAATTCATATATATTTTTTAAAATTTATTTTGCTACCATTATAAATCAATAAATATCTTTGAAGTCCAAAAAACAATCTCCAACACCCTTTAAATCATATAATAAGAAAAACAATGACCAAATATATAACATAATTTATTACCAAAGTCAAATCATTATCCATTCTTTAAAAAACTACTTCAAGCAATCTTAAAATGTACCTCATATTATAGTTATTGTTTATTATTGTTTATGATAAGAACTTAAGAAAAAAGTATATAAAGAAGAAAAGGAAGCACCAACGGCAATGGAATCATATACAATATGATGGAGGGAATCGTGGAGGGTACATTGTACATGTCGATTTCTTGATAACAATAATGCCTCTTCTTTGCCTTATTGCCTGATGACACACTTCCCTCTAACATTCGTCTTCATCGTCTCTATGCCCATTGCAACTAAACCCAGTTTTTCAATCAAATCGCCCAAAATCACGGAAAAAAAACCAAACCCTAACATCATCAACTCTCTCATACTCCTCAACTGTGCTCGTTAAGTGCCTAAATCAATGGATCAATGGAACGCGAAGCTCGAATTGCATCAACAGCAATATCAACATATTTCCAACTCCCATTCCGACCAAAGGTTTGTTCGATTTTGTTTGTATTTCCCTTTTTGTACCCACTTCACTAATTTAGTGATGAATTTGAAATTTCTATGTGCTGATATAGTTAGTATAATGATTCAATACTCCCTTTTGATTCCTCGTAATATCTACATTTCTGACGCTTGATCTCTACACAATGTTATGCTTCAAATATGCGATTAAAATTCCCAATTCACTTTCGAATTTGATACTATGGTGAATCCGGAACATGTCAAATCCCTTTTGCCTTCCTCTATTAATGTACAATGCATATTCATAGAAGCATGTTTTGCATCTGCCATTGTCTAACATGTTTTGGATTCCATTCAGGGAGACAGCTGAAGTGGAAGTGAAAGATACAAGTGATGCTAGAAAAGTTCAAAAAGCTGATCGCGAAAAATTAAGGAGGGATAAACTGAATGAACAATTCATTGAGTTGGGACATCTACTCGGTAATAACATAATTACATAACATAACATAAACAAATCTTTAAATCTATTAAGTTGTTCTTTCTCCATTAAGTCATTTCAAATCATGACTGATATAGTTTGTTGAAATTCTCGTTTATTAATCATTAATCCAATATGCAGATCCAGACAGACCCAAAAATGACAAATCCAGTATTATCATTGACACCATACAAATCCTTAAGGATTTGACAAATGAAGTTAATAGACTTAAAGCAGAATGCTCTGCATTATCTGAAGAATCATGTGAGGTAACACTTCATAACACGATGTACTGTGTGTTTGTCTTATTCACATCAGTCTCATCCCAGTCCAATCATATACAACCTTTTCTGTCATGTCATGTCATGTCTTGTTTTTGTCTTATTCACATAAGTCTCACCCCCAGTCCAATCATGTACAGTACAACATGTTATGTCATGTCATGTCTTGTCCTGTTTTTGTCTTATTCACATAAATCTTAGCCCCAGTCCAATCATGTACAACAATACAACATGTTATGTCATGTAATGTCTTGTCCTGTTTTTGTCTTATTCACATAAATCTCAGCCCCAGTCCAATCATGTACAACAATACAATCTGTTCTGTCATGTCATGTCTTACCCTGTTTTTGTCTTATTCACATCAGTCTCGGTCTTAGCCCTAGTCCAATCATGTACAACAATACAACCTGTTCTGTCATGTCATGTTCTATCTGGTCTAATTTTTTTTAGAACAGCTTATACAGGAAAAAAACGAACTTAGAGAGGAGAAATCATCGCTAAAATCCGATATAGAAAATCTCAACACACAGTATCAACAAAGGGTTGGAGTTATGTATCCATGGGGAGGGATCGATCCTTCTTCGGTTGTTATGCCACCACCATTTTCATATCCGGTTGCATTACCTGTCCCTGCGGGCCCACTTCCAATCCACCCGTTCCCTTTTTATGCTAATCATAATCCACCTGGCGCTTCCATCATGCCATATCCAAATCCAAATCCAGCTAATTACCATATTAATAATCAAACACTTCCTGTATATGTGTCAAGATCAAGCAAACAAGAAAGTGGGAATAAGTCTTCGGAACAATTTAGGGGTAGTAATAGTAATGATGAGAAAGGGGATAATTCTAGTGATGTGGTGACAGATTTAGAGCTTAAAACCCCGGGGTCACAGGTAAAACGGTTGCTTTTGCCTTTTGGGAAAAGTTAAATGCAAGAAAAAACAACTTACTTTTGTTTATTTGTGTATTATAGCATCTTACTTTATTGTTGTAATTGGGTAGATTTTTCAAAGTAAAATGTTGTAATAAGAAAAAAAAAGTACAATGCAATAATTGGGTAGATTATTAGAAGTTCAATGCCTTGATAAGACAAAAGAAAAAGTTCAATGTTGTATAAAAGGAATTAAAAGTAAGAGGCTTTAATGAACATATAAAATTAAAATACATTATTATTTTATTTTTTTTGCATGTAGCCGTAATGAAAAAGAAAGAATTATATATTCACAATACAAGAAATGGAAATTTACTTGTGTTGATAGACAATTTCAAAGTATAATGTCTTAATAAGAAAAAAACTAAAAGTATAAATTTGATTTGTGGGTAGGGAGAAAAAAAGAGCAAACAACTAGAGAGGAGAGATGGGGTTTGTTCAAGTAGTAGATACACTTCTTCTCAAGGCTTTCAAGATAGCTCTTCAAATAATGGGGAATCTAATGATTTATAGACTTAATAGGGTCATGACTTAATTTGGTAAGCTATATATGAATAAATGAATGTTTCCTTTTCAATTTTACTTAATATAGAAATAACGACATAATAGTGAAACTCAATTAAATGAGATTTTCCCTATTAAATCGTAACTATTTATAAATTTTCTTTTACATTTCCACAAGTGCACCATCATTTTTCTTAATTTTTTCTTAAACATTGATTATCTGTTTATCCAGACAACACTTAATGAGGAAAAAAGACTGAAAAATGTTTGAAGAGAGACGGCTGATGATAAAGTTTTGTTGTTTGCCTTTTTGACCATTGTACTATGTTAGAAAAGATTCTAATACCTTTTGTATATAATAGATTGGTAGGACTGAGGTGTAAGAGTTGATGTTTTCATCATTTGGGAAGGGCAAAAGAGTCCTTTCCTGTCAATCACTATTTTGGTGTTGGTGTTGGTGTTGATGAATAGTAAATTACCAAATTTGGTGTTTTATACTTTTACTATTTATCTGCATCAATGAAATATTAAATGTAATGTTTGTTATTGATTAATATGACATCGATTTATTAATGTCTAATTAAGTTAAAATTTTTGTTTTAACTTACTAGAAGTTAAATACTTTCTTAGAATGGATAGTGATGACCATGTAGTGGATTTTGTGGGACTTCTGAAACAATTTTCTTTTAGCAAAAAAGGATGGAATTTATTGATTGATAGGCTGATCGATTGTTCCTATAATTGGTTTGTAAAATGAAATAGGCGATATAGCAATAGTCGTGTTTGGTGACTTTTAAATCCTATTTTCTTTATTCCCTTGTAATTAATTGTTAGCTATTTGTTAGTTTGTTTTCAATAAAATTCAGCCGTTTATAAATATAACAATGACAAATTTATAAAAACCATATATTAGTGATTTATTAACTAAAAATTGTCATGTCAACTAAAAACCCAACATGACTGCCCAATTTGCCACCCCTAACTAACTTGCTACAGCATTGATAATTTCTACAAAAGCATTACTCAAAAAATCCAAAAACTGAAACTCGAAATTCCTACATTTCGACGATTGAAACTCGAACACTTAAACTCTCAACATATCAACAAGCATACAAAACCATTATGCAATGACAAAACCGCTCTTGTATGATCAAATGCACCCCCACCATGCAAAAACACAAAATAAAACACCAAGAGATAGTAGTGCTTATAAAGAAATATTCACTTACACCACATAGACGCACCTAAAAAGACATACAAAAGACACTATAAACACATACATAAACAACTTTAACACTAACATTAACTACATCCTTGAATACATAATCCTCATACAACCTTTCACACGATGCCCTTCATATACATTCTTCAAATGGTAACAAAGAAAATCGAGCCAAGGTCTATGAAAATGGTAACTTTCAGAGGCTAATTTAGTAATTTTCTTCACTCGATAAGAAAATTAAAATATTAATTCACACGTGAAATATATATTTTGTTGTTTCAAAATCTAGATTTTACGTAAGCCTCTATGTGGGGCCGGGCTTGGGATATTATTTGAACTCAAACTTGCGGTTCTTAAAAGTCTACGAAACTCTGACAAGCTAATTTTCCCGTCTTTATCGATATCTGCTTCCTCTAGAATTGGATCTATTGAGCCTCTTAACCCTGTATACTGTAATAAATATAAATAAACACGTGGCATAAGTAGAAAGAATAGGAACTTACTTTTATTGATTTGTTTATTATAATTTATAGCATCATAGTTCTATTTTCTTCCCATCACAAAAAAAAAAAAAAAAAAAAAAAAAAAAAAATTAATAATAGCAACGTCATACAAATAAAAAGCAAATTTCACTGATATGTTTACGGTTAATCTCAAAAAAGACCTTATACTTTGTGTTTTTTTCCGATTAAACCTCAAGTTTATTTTTTGCCTGAAAAAGACCTTGTATTTTTTCCGAAAAAAACCCGCAACTTTTTTAGTTTTTCTCGAAAAGCCCCTCATATTTAGTCTTCTTTTTTTGGCAAAAAATGACAAAGGGCCAAATCGGAAAAAATACAAGGTCTTTTCAGGCAAAAAAAAAAAAAAAAAAGGTTTTTTTATTGAAGTATAATATTCTAATCAGTTTTTTTATTGAAAATACAATGTTGTATTGAAAATACAATGTTTTAGATTAACCCATATGTTTATGTAGATATTTTAAAGTATAATATTCTAATCAGTTTTTTTATTGAAAATACAATGTTGTAGTTATGTTGAGTCTTCAAAGTGCAATGTCTTGATAAGAAAAAAATTAAAGTAGAATGCTATAAAACGTAATATTCTCGAACATTTTTTAAATATAATTTATTTAGAGAACACATAATGAGGAAAAACAGGCTGAAAGGTCAATAACAAGAGAATATTTTTATGAGAAAAATGGTTTCTAAGTGCAATAAAAAATAGTTGTGATGTGTGTAAATGTAAAACATGAAAATAAAAAAAAAAATGGCATACCATTTTGAGTTCTTCTGGAGTTATGTACCCATCTTTATCCACATCAAACTTTTCAAAAGCTGCTTGTGATAATTGTTGCCATTTTTCAGAGTTATGTTCCTCCAATTGATGAACATGGAGGGTGGCTGCTACAAACTCTGTGAAATCCACAAGCCCATCCGTGTTGCTATCAATCTGCAACACAAAAAAGTCATTAATATGTTTTTTTTCAAAAAAACATATTAATAGAGAAAGTCGGAGAACTTTCTCTGAGAATGCCAGTCTGATGGGACCAGGTCCCACTAGACTGACATTCTCATTAGTTGCCGGTACAAAAATACATACGGCTTCTAGAATCTCCAAAACACGTGATTCTTTCATCTTCCATGGGAGGTCTTTCGCGAGGGCCTATAACCAAAAACGAAACTAATTTCAAAACCAAATTAAATAAAATAATATTATAAAATACAAAATGTGTTTCTCCCTTTTAACAATTGATCCAAAAAATTGAAAAGTCAACTTACCTGTCTCATTTCCTCTAGACTAATCGCACCACTTTTGTCTATATCGATTGCATGGAATTGATCTTTGAGATCCGATAGCTCCTCTTCATCAAGAGTGCTAGCCAATGCCTGTGTCACACAATCTTGCACTTTAGAAACACTTTTCACAATAGGGCTAAATGCATGAAATAGCAACGTACTTTCATTTATTCATATAGCATCTTATTTTCATTTCTTTCTGTTACAACATTATATTTTAAAAAACCTACCCAATTATACGATTGTACTTTCAACTTTTTTTCTTATTAGAACATTATACTTTCAAACATCAATCCAATTACAACATTGAAAATTGCTTTCTATTCAAATGAAAGTAGAAAATGCTATAATGGACAAAAAAGAAGTATGTTTTTATTTCTTGCATCTAACCGTTTCAAATACAAGATTGGGTAATTAAGGAAAAGGAAAAAAAATAAAAAAATTACCCGTAATGCAAATTGTTTTAGGCGACTGTATCTCACGAATTGGCGCATGTTTGATAGAACCGAAATGTCAAGAGGAATCCCCGAAGCATTTCCACCTTCTCGAACCCATGGGTGAGCTATAAAAGTCAAAACAAATTATTAAATAGTCTTAAAATACTGTAACACCCCAAGCCCAAAGTTATAAATACACTAGCCTAATAATCTTTGGGCTAGTGTGTAACTTTGGGCTTCAGGGCTTGGGGTGTTACAAAAATGATAGTGACAATAACAAAAAAGAAGTAAAAAGAAGAAGAAGAAGAAGAAACATACATAGTGCTTGAGCAGCTGTTAGTCTTGCACGAGGATCTTTAACAAGCAACTTTTTTACAAAATCTCTTGCACTTGTGCTTATGGTGGGCCATGGTTTTCGCCGAAAATCGGGTTTGTTTCTTAATACCTATTAATTCAAATTGACATTATAGAATTATGAATAATGAATCACTAAGGGGTTGTTTCTTTTTGACTTAATGGGCTTAATGGGTTAAGCACTAACTCTGTACAAGTATATATGGTTGATTCTTTTTTACTTAATCTGGACATAATGACTTAATGAGTTAAGCCAAAAAAACTTGGCTTAATGAAGTAAGATACTAGCTCTTTAGTCTTTACCTATTTGCCTTTTGTTTCTCCCCTCAACTTCTCTCATGTTAAACTTGACAAAATATTATGATAAATGTTTGTACTTTGTAGGAATGTAAGGGTAAAATGGTCGTTTAGTCTAGAAAAGAAACAGACCTTATGTATATAGCACTTTATCCATATAATTGTCTAGATAAATGATGTGATTTTTCATCAAGTTAGGACTTAATGGGAAAAGCCTCATTTTCATGACTTTCTCTATTAACGTGTTCTTAGTGCATTAAGTGGAAAAGAAATACACATAATATATAGCTTACTAGATTAAGTAATGTCTCCATTAAGTAAGAAAGAAACAAACACCTCAAGTTACAAAAAGAAATGATCTTTTTTCATATACCAATGTAATGTTTCAAGTAAATACCTCTTTGAAAATGCCATCTTCAGTTTTATCCCAAAAGGGTCTACGCCCACAAAGTAAAATGTACGTAATTACCCCTATACTCCATACATCGGATTCAGGTCCTGATTTTCTCTTCAATACTTCAGGAGCAACATAATAAGCACTACCAACAATATCTGTAAACTTCTTTCCTGCATTAATTAATAATTCATGTAAATATGAGACTATAGAATTAGAAATTTAGAATCATAACAAAAGAGCACAATGGTTTTTATATCAAATGTAGTTTCACTTAATGCACTAAGAACACAATGGAAAGAACTAAATCAATGTCATCTGTTGATAAAAGGGTAAATAGGTAACTTTAATTTGAATTCATCAGTCATCACAATCTTCATGTGATACCCTCAATCAATAGCTTTTATTCGATATTATCAGAAGCATTCAAGATATTCAAATCAAAAGACATAGATAGGAAGCATAAGGGCAAAATAGTAATATTGAACATACCTGGTCTTATGAAGTCTGACAACCCGAAATCTGTAGCCTTCAAGTGTGAATCCTCTTTGGGAGACTTAAAAAGAAAATTCTACAAATAAACAACAAAAAAAGAGATGAGATTTATATCATCCTATGAACATCTGCTAATGAAATATGAAAATATAAATATGTTAACTTTTTTAATTCCTAAAATACCTCTGGTTTCATGTCACGATGCACTAATCCATGTAAGTGACATTGTGCTGCAACTTTAAGCATTTGCCTTACAACTATTGCAGCATCTTTTTCTGTGTATCGACTATCTTTCCTGAAGAAAACCAAATAAAGATTCATTAAAACGGTGTACTTTGACTTTCGAGGTCAAACCGAAAGTTGTTTGACTTTGAAATTGATAGGAATGTTGGATAACAATTACCAAGATTGCATTTTTCTAGATAAAGTGATAAACAACTATGAGATGACAAAAAGTTTGTGGAAAATTTGTTTCGAAATGTATGTGAAATCTGTATATGAAAAGCAATAGGTTTGACCTAAAAAGTCAAAGATGAGAGTTCTTACTTTGATAAAATTCGGTCTAGCAACTCACCACCCTCACATAACCTGAAAATGGAAAGTTAAAAAAGAATTCAGATTTCAAGAATTGGAATTTAAACTCTCACACTGCAGTTTGACTAGAATTCTTACTTTTGACCATATTCAAAAGAACATTACCACTAATGAGATTTTAAGGTTGAAAATTGAAGTAGTGAAGTGGAATTTTAGAACTTACTCCATAGCTATATACACATAGGAATCATCTTCAAAAGCATTGTAAAATTGAACCACATTTTCATGACCACTTAAAGCTTGTAATATTCTGACTTCTCGCTTCACATCTTCAACAGCAATCGGAAGAATCATCTATCACAAAATGCAAAAGAATAAACGTTTTAAGAACACTAAGTTCATACTCATAGTTAATCTAACTAAAGTTAGCTGAAATCATTTTTAGAACGATGAGTATAATATTGTAAATGTTAAGAATTCAATCCAAAAAATCATTTAAACCTCTAACGGAATTAGTCATATGATTCTTGAATCTAAACCCTAGATGTGTATGATCCACAGCTTACATTTGATTATACATGGAATCAACAAACACAAATTAGCTATAGTCGATGTTAACAAAATCAAAGCCACCTCCAAAACGGAATAGTCAAAAAAGGAAGACATCGATTTTAGAAATTGGGTTATGAAACTGACAAAAAATACCTTATTTTTGTCGATTTTCTTGACAGCAACTCGATCTCCATTAGCTTTATCGGTAGCAACATATGTATACCCAAATTGACCATGACCCAACAATTTTCCAATCGAATACCTTTGATCAAAATCCTTAAGGTAACCAAAATCTGTTCGTTTTCCACAAGAGATCACCCCATTCTGACGCCTTGAAGTAGCCTTGTTCTTCATTTTGTTTTTATTATTGCTCCCTTGTTGCTGATTTCTACTGTTCTCTTTCGTTTTATGTGGATTCCAATTAGACCCACCTCCATCATGCTTGTTGGCGGCTGTTGTGGCTGTCCGCCGATGGGGATGCTGATTTACGACGGCGTTAGATGTGGTAGTGGTAGTGGTGGTGGCGGTGGTGGATGGAGCGTTGCTGTTAGAACCACTGATTTTGCTGCTTGAAAAACAGCTACCCATATCTTGAATGATCTAGATGAAATCAACAACTCTGAATCTTCGACAAGGGTTTTGTGGGAATTGAAATCAATTTCATCCCGTATGTATGAGATCAGGAAACAATGAGTTTGTTGCTGAATACATAAGATACAGAGAAGATATAGTGAGAAACAGAGACGAAATCAAGAAACGGAAATAATAGAAAAGGAATTAAATAAAGAAAGAGGAAAGTTTTAAGCAGATAGGTGGAAAGAGGGGAGAAGGGGAGATGGTGGGGTGTGGTCAAAATAGACCTTTTATTATTTTTGGTGTCGAACAAAGATATGTGTGTGTGTTCACAGGTTTTCCTCATGTTTTGTTCATTGTGAGAAGGTAAGATTCTTGACTTTACAGATAACACCCCCAAAGAGTTTGGAAAGTAGGAATATATGTTATGTGTTGCTGTTTTGTATATCACAATATTTTCTTGAAATATCTTGCAATAAACAAAAACAATGGTGTGTATGGATATGCATATGCATGTATCATGAATGCTTGTGATAATGATATCTACCTATATTTAAGTATAGGCATACGATCCTACAACGTATACACAATTAAAGACACATAATTATATTTATATAATCCAAACACTTCACATAAATCGATAGGGTGTAATGAGTCGAAACAACCTGTAAAATGAAACTCGAAAAATACTCGAAATAGAAAAATAATCGAAGTGAGATACTCGAGACTGACTTGTAGTTAAGACAACTGGTGAAGTGAGATACTCGAAATCGATTCGGTTCAAATCGAGTCGAGCTTGAGCTCAAGCTACTAGAGTACATAGTTGAGATGAGCTTGAGTATTGTAATAATTGTCTCGTGAAACTCGCGAGCTTAATCGAACATTGGTATACTTAGAATTTTACCCTGTGTTTTACTCACATTTACATATTATAGAGCTAAGTCGAGTTGAGCTCAAAAGCTTAATTCCATTTCTAGTGTAATATAATTTTTCTAATAGCTCATTTGAGTCGAGCTCAAAAGTTCCGGTTACTTTATCAAGCTTGAGTATGGAATTAAGGCTCGAGTTGAGTTCGGGCCAACTTCGAGCTTGAGTTTTTTAGTAGAGTTGAGTTTCGAGCTTGGCAATGTTCGAATCGGCTCAATTACACCCTAATAAACTCATCCAAAGCACATGGGAGGTCAAAATCATGGAATACTATTAATATTTCGAAAGTGTCATTATTTTACCTATAGATCTCCTTTGTGGAATTTTGCATTTGAGCCATTAGACTCTATTGTTGAAGCAATGATCTTAAGAAGTAATATATTTAAGTTTTATGTGCACTAGATTGTAGAACATGTTTATAAGTATTCTTGTTAGGTCAATTAGAAAAGAAGGCTATAAACCAAGGGGGAGATTGTTGGGTCAAAAATATTTGTTTATACTTTACTTTTCTAGGCTTTAATAGTTTACAATCCATGTAGTGTTTGCGGTTGGGTGTGTTCACGGCCAAGTGGTGCTCACAGCTGGTTGTTCCATATATATATAGTGTGTTAGTGAGTCATAGAGAGGGCACGACTGAGAGATAGAGTGGAGAGCATATTAGAGAGAGAGAGAGAGAGAGAGAGAGAAAAGAAGAGGAGTGTGTGTGAGAGAATCTTATGTGTTGGAGCATCAATCTTATTGAATACATCATAGATTCATCATCTTCTTCTTCTTCTTCTCCTTCTTCTATTTTGATCTAGCATCATCCGTTTGATTGAGATTCCGCACCATCAAACAGATCTGATTGATAGACAAACAGATTTGGGACTTACAGTATTCATTGTCACTATAAAATATAAATGGTGACAAAATACGAGAAACCAAAACATATATATATATATATATATATATATATATATATATATATATATATATATATTATTGATTTGAAACAACAAATGATTTTGTCTTTGATTTTCACATCAATTGTTACTAGGACTATAAACAAACCGAACGAACAAGAATATGAGCTTGTTTATGTTCGATCGTTTAAGTTAACCGAACAAACAAATTGGTTTCCTTGTTTATGTCCGTTTGTTTATCAAATTATCTTGTTCATGTTTGTGAACATGTTAACGAATATAAACAAACACAATTGAACATATATGAACATATAATATAGTAATGTAATTAATATAAAAAATTAAACATATATGAACATAAATAAACTTAAATAAACGAACATAAACAAATGTTCACGGACATAAATGAACGAACAAGATCATTTGTTCATGTTCGTTAATTTATTACATAAACGAACATAAATGAACTTCCTGCTAACGGTTTGCCGAATGCTCGGTTCGTTTACAACCCTAATTGTTATAAGTAGGGATGAGCATATGGACCGGGGAACCGGAACCCGATGGAACCGGTCGGGCCAGAACCGGGACGATATTCTTGTGGATTTTTGGAACCGGTAGAACTGGAAAAAACCGGAACCATTTGTTGCTATTTCTCGAGGACCGGTTCCAACATTTTAAGACACGACAAGAACTAGAACCAGTAGAACCGACGGTCCGGTTCGGTTCCTATTTTCCACAAAGTTCGGTTCCCGAACCGGTTCCAGTTTGGGCCGATTCTAGCCAGGTCGGTTCATTTGCTCATCCCTGGTCATAAGTCTCGACACAACCAAAAAAATATAAACGCTCAACTATTTATTACAAATACGTACAATCATGGGAGGGCAAAACAACAAAAAAAGGTTGACAATTGTAGATTTTGAAAATGAAGGGTGAAAAGTGTCAATTTGTAGATCTAATAAATAAACTAAACACTGTTTATTAACACAATTAAAATATAATAACTTTTGGTTTTACTATAGACGTTTTATTTGTTTCAGTCATTAGTTTTATCATTCATGTGTCCATTATATTTATATGTTAGTTGGTGGAGCATATGTTTTTCAGTCATGTTTCTATATTATTTTTTTAGTTTTATTAAAAAAATGTGATGTTTTAAATATAAAAATATCGATACACAAGTATGTTTTCTAACTATTTCCCATTGATATTTGAGGGGATAAAATGTAACTGTTATGACCTTATTATTGGAGAATTTTACACCGGAAAATTATTTTTGGAAATAACATCCTTAAAAAGGAACACCATTGCAACATATCGGTAAACGAAGAAGTAAGCCATCACAATTCACAAGTTTGGAATTAGAGATGCTCAATATTTTTTTTAGATTTGGTAGTTTGAATTAACATGATTTATTTTTCATAATAATTACTATGAATTAAAGTATTAAGCAACATTGATATGACATGTTATAAATTAAACAATATTAAGAGGTTGTTTTATATATCTAATATCGAGTCTAGTGAAAGGATAAATCTTACTTGGTCATATTAAGATTGTTTGATATCATATTTAGAAATCTTTGATTCGGTTCGTGGTTGTGTCTGACCTAATCAAACATTTACTCAACCAATTTGACTCAATAAACAACAGCCATAATTTTATTTAAGTTAGATGATTGATTTTGCAAAATATAGTAATTTATGAGGCATTAGGTACATCATAAACTAAGAAGGGAATACATAGCTTTATACATCCTTCCATTTATGACCACAACTTCTGTCATATTACATATATGGTACCCGTGTTTGGAATTTCAAATGTGTAACAGGTCTTTTTTTTTTTATTCTTTTTTGTACTTTCCATATTTACAGCATTTTCAAGTTAATTTACGAAAATTTCATATTTTATTTAGTTGGAAAGACGTCTGGACTTGTTCATCATAGCTTAGAAGGCATCATATTAGTGACGCGTTAAGAAGGATTCTTTATTAAAAAAAATGGTATTATACATATTTTTGGAACATCTTTCACACGAAATTATCAAATTACCATATCTAGTAAAAAGATTATGTTGATTTGGTTTTTTAATATCTCTATGTGTGTTTTTGTTATACTTTTGGTAAATAATTGTGTTAATGTTTTGTATTGTTCACCAAACAAAATGGTGTAATGGTTACAAGTTTCATGCACATCTCTATGGTAAAAAAATTTGCGAGGTTATGAAAATTATAATGGCTTTAACTATACAATTTAATAAAAAAAAATATCTGATTAGTTATTAAATGTCTAAAATAATTAAACCATGCTAAAAGCTAAATATTACGATTATAAAAATTGGATGAAAGATAAAAAAGAAGTTGTGAAGCATAAAACATGAGTGAGGGTAGAAACTAGAATGTGAATGGTGACCATGTCGTTGTGAGCAGTGAGTGTTGACTCGGTCTTTAGTAAATCGTCAAAAGTCTTGGATGTCCCAACTCACTTCTAGCATTCCTAATCATCATCTTCATTTTCAATGAAATCACCTAATATTCACTTTGAATAAAGATATCTTTTTATTTTTTTATGAGTGGATAAGGACGACCATTTCAAATGTTATAATCATTTATTTGTATTCTAGCAAAATTACATCAATGGTTTTTGATAAAAACTAGTAATAAACCTCGTATCATTTTATGATTTTTCCAATTTTATTAAATTGCATATACTATTTAAATGTAATAATAAATGCATATTAATTTCATTAATGGATCTTCCTTCTAATTTAAAATTGCTAAATTAATGTCTGATTAGTTTCCTTTGTTTATTTATCTAAATTATTTGCAATGTTTTAAAAAACGGTTTTTTAGTTAAACCAATATGGTGACCGGTTCCGGTTTGACCGATGGGTCAACCGGTTTCAATATTTTTCATGTTTTTTCCTATTTTCCTGCACATACATACATATATATATATATATATATATATATATATATATATATATATATATATATATATATATAAATCATGAATTTGATGTTTACAAGTTCAAACATTAAAAATACACATAAAAATAAGTTGTAGACGAATCCAAATACATTAAAATAACACATAACCATAAGTTTTAGTATTTTATGTCAATCCATAAACGTCAAAAAAGAAAATAAAGTATAATACTGAAACAAACTATAATTTTAGATGAATAAAAACAAATAAAAAACTTTATAACATTTATCATACGTTTTTATTTAGATAAAACTAAATAGATTTGAAAAAAAAATCTAAAGTTTATTATGTGAATGGTTTTTTTCACGTGTTTTTATTCTGTTTAACCGGTTTATTTTGACCGGTTCAACCGAGTTTTTCTAAAAACTGTTCGGTTCAATCCGGTTTAGAAATTGACATAAAACCGATGATAGTTGAACCGTTTTTTCCTCTGGTCCAACCGATTTAACCGGCTGGTTCAAACTGATTTTTAAACATTGATTATTTGTTTAGATTTAAAAGAAAAAAAACACTTTAATTTTAATAATTCAATATTGTTCTTATTTTTCTTATAAATTCAAAATTTTCAAATGTTTAAAATTTCATATTTAAATTTTCTTTTAAATAAACTCATGTTATACATTGGTCTCACACCTAGTTAAAGAATATGTTGTTGTGAACATACCTAAAACCAAACACAAATTTGCTACCATTTTATAGATGACATTAAACAATTTATTATGTGTTGTCTAGAGATAACGAGAATAAGCATTTTAGTGGAATAAATCATTATGTCCCATCATCAAATCATGTTTGGTTAGTCTTTGCACACTTGAAGTTTCACTAATGCATCTACTGTGAAGATGGAAATTGAACACCAATTGAGAATATATCCATGCCTACATATTCAATCCACTGATCAACTCGATTCCGCCTCTCAATCTTCAATACATAATTCGATAAGCCTAATGTGTCGAGCACATCCAATGTTTTCCTTTGAGCTCCTAGCCTAAAAGTTCAATCTCACTAGATCCTTCACCATCTGTCTGTATATAACTGTAAATACAGAAAAGTTGGAAAATAGAGACCTTTAAACAATAAAAATCCATCAAATTATAACATTATACCTTTAATGTTTTCTTATTGGAATCATGTACTTGCAATATTTTATTTACTTTGTAAATGAATGACATTGTATGGTTGGGAGGGCTTTTCAAGGTTTGATGTTGTAACAGGAAGAAATTAAAGTAGGATACTATAACAAAAAAATGGAAGTACATTGCTAAATCTTACATATGACCTTATTATGTAATCCAACAATTCCATGATGCACTGTCATGTGCTGTAGACATATATAAAATTCCATGTTGACTTCTACGTCCATTGCATATTTGGCTAAATGCAAGAAATAACAATGTACTTTAGTTTATATACTTTTTTATAACACCACACTTGCATTTCTTACTCTTTTAATTCTTGTTATTAAAACATTGTACTCTTGAAAAACCAACTAACTATATCGGTATACTATGAAAAATCTACTTCTCAAGTCCACTTACTTTAGAGGTTGTATGATGACCTTAAAAGGCTTTGTTCCAGCATTCATATAGACGAGACTGAGCCCTTCATTGATTTCAAATGCATCATTTCCTAAATAGAAAATGAAAGTTTGAAGGACTTAGATTTGTATTCTTTTTACCTTAAACACAAAGTTTTTCGTACTCATCCTTAAAGGAACGTTTTCTGATGACGTAATCACAACCGGAATATATTTGAAAGACGAAGATTTATGTAAAATATGTAGATAAATAACATTAAAATTAAATCCATGGTTAATGATACTCATATCAATTGAAATGTTTTTAAAAAACCATTAATTATATAAGAAAACGATATAAAAATAAATATAAAATAGAATCATGCCTTAATGTTTTTGAGCAAATCATAGCATGTCGTTTCCAGCCGCACAATAATAAGTCATATCAGATCGACTTCCACTTCCTACAAAATATAATTGCCAAATTGAATAAACAAAGATCCAAATCTTTGCCCACTTCTAGGAACATATTAATTGACGGTTCATTTCTAAGTAGTACAAAAATACCAAAAAATATAAGGCAACAATTAAGTTTAGAAAAAATCGTTCCGTGGAGATTAATCGGGGACCCTAAATTACTAATAAAACTATTTTAAAACTTAATATATCCTAAGAAAATTAGTATAAAATTTAAAATTTTTAAATTTTTAAAATTTTAAAATTTTAAATTTTTAAAATTTGAAATTTTAAAATATTTGTTATAATATTTGAAAATTTAATTATTTAAAAACTAAAAATTTTGAAAAATTTCTAAATATTTGTTAAGTTTTAAATTTTGAAATATTTGTTATAAAATTCTGAAATTTTGAATTTTTAAAAATATTCCCGCGTAGGAGCTCCAAGGACCGTCGAGGACCGCCTAGCCCGAGTTTGATCGATATTGACAAATTTTCGCCAAGAACCCCTAATCGTAATCGGTTGCAAACCATCTAGCGCCTAGGTGCCACCTAGGCCGATATTTACAACACTAGCAACAATACATTGCATAACAAAATTTCAATAAAGTTACCATTTTTTCCCTTTTCATTTTTATTCAATTTTCACTCGTAAATGCAAACACATACAAAGCAAAACAAATATGATAGGATACATATACAACAATGTTTACATGATTCGATACATGGATAGATATACCTAATCAAAGACAACCCGAATGTGTTGGATGGTAAGCCTTCATCATGCACTGACATTTAAGATACATGTTCTTATAGGATTCTGGACATTAAAAATATACAAGTGAGACACTATAAAACATATTCAATGTATGTTATTCTGATAGATTAAAACATAGATTCAGGCTAAGCTTGACATATAAGTTTAAATAATCAAAATTGTAAAAAAAAAGGTCAGAATAATATATCTATGGATCTACATACACCCACAATATAAGATAATAAAAGGAAACCCATACCAACATCTTTATCACCTTCGGTAAACCAACGTTGATGTCATTGCTCCCTTTACTATTTAACAAGGGCGTGTTTGACAAAAGTAGCTGTTAGCTGGAAGCGGGTAGCGGTTAGCTGGTAGTGTGTAGCAGGTAGCTGGTAGCGAGAAGTTGTAGCTTTTATTTGTTATATGAATGTTTGGCAAAAGTAGCTGGAAACTTTTGAAATATATAAAATTACATAAAAGGACAATTAATTAAAAAATAAATAAATAAATAAATATATTTTTAAGGGTAATTATGGAAATTGATTTTAAAAGGTCAGGAGCGTTTTGTTAAACGTTACATGAAGTAGCTTTTAGAATCGGAGCGTTTTGTTAAAACTAAAAGCTAAACGTTCGTACTGCCAAACGAAGCTTTTTGTTTAAACTAGAGCGTTTTATCAAAACCTAAAAGCTAGAAGCTCCCAAACGCTTCCAAAAGCTCCGTGTCAAACACGCCCAAAGTGTCTCATCTTTCTTTTCTTTTAACATCTCATTTTCCTTTTGCTTGTGATTTGTTAACATTTCAAATATAATGTGTTCAAAAATAAGGAAAAAATAAAATTAAAAGCATAAATATATTCAAACAAAACTAGGTGAACTACAGTTCACTTATTTTCTCAAAATGAAAAAATGATATTAATATTTTCAGTGAAATCCAAAAACAAAGTAAAAACTGATAATACATTTTCAAATCATTTTCTCAAATCAAAAAAGGACAATACATTTTCTAGTAGATTTAGTTGTGAAATTTAAGGAACAAATAAAAACTGATAACACATAGTTAGGGAAAAACATGATGTA
Organism: Lactuca sativa; assembly: GCF_002870075.4. Classification (NCBI taxonomy): domain Eukaryota; kingdom Viridiplantae; phylum Streptophyta; class Magnoliopsida; order Asterales; family Asteraceae; genus Lactuca; species Lactuca sativa. Next base: position 312,358,419 of record NC_056626.2, read on the forward strand.
CCTTGTCAAATGTGTGATGCCCAGTTTGAGTCATTATTTCTGAATCGTATGTTGTGGAAAAGAAATATATTATCAGTTTCAAAGGTCACCTAGATTACTCAAAAACTTGTGAACTTGATAAGGTTACCAGGAAAGACAAATTTTGAAAGGAATTTGAAGTGGTACCTGCAGTATTGATTGCTTTATTGCCATATCAAAAAAATTGGTTGTCCATAAAACCACAACACAAAATAAATGTATCTCTGTTAAATCCTTAACTGTAAACAATAGCACATATTATTTAAACTTATACTTGTAAAACGTTGTGACATCCCTAATTTTCTCGGCCAAATAAAACTTTTCATTTATGGTTATTTAAAAAAGATTATTCTTTATTAGTGCGGAATTTGTCCCAAAACATTTTCATTATAAGATAAAATTAACTTTAGGACATTTTTGAACACATATTCTTCATTAAAATTTAAAAACCTCGGATGTCATAACTTAATACATAAAGCATAAGCATAAACTAGCCTTTATAAGCCTTACAACACTTTATTTTTTTAATGGTCTAAATATCCTTTAACACTTAGCAGATACAATCACTCATTTCATAGCCTTCTTACCGCTACCTGTGATACAAACAAACTGAGTGAGTTAGGCTTGGGGAGCCTGGTGAGCATATAGGGTTTTCAATCCACAATAACATAATTAAATCTTTATATATATATATATATATATATATATATATATATATATATATATATAGTTAGGTTCAAATGTTTTCACTATCTATTGTGTGCATGTATGACTGATTCTGGACCAATCATTTTAGTTATTTTAAGAAAGTAATTAATGCATATTAAATGCTGAAGATGTAATTAATACCTATTATATCTTCAACATGTAATATGCATTAATTACTTTCTTAAAATAACTAAAATGATTGGTCCAGAATCAGTCATACATGCACACAATAGATAGTGAAAACAAAATAACCTAACCCTATATATATATATATATATATATATATATATATATATATATATATATATATATATATATATATATATATCACATTCACATCAAATAATTAACATGATTACTCATTCCCGTTATTCTCACTCTCTGATCCTAAAATGATAATCTCTAGGAACCTATCCTAAAGGATCACTATAAGCAACGAGTAGACAATACCGTTTTGGAGGTTCCGTAGCAATATATTTCAACAAGGAAGCCATGAGGGGGATAGAGTAGTCGAATGAACACACAATCTGTGGTCGTCGTTTGTGGTCGTCATCTATACTCTGCTTGATGACTAGTCTCAGTAGTAAAAAGGTAAAATGTTGGTCATGACCTCTCATCTTTATTTTACTCTTCTCAACCCTTTTCTGACCATAGTAATTTAAGTACCATAAAATAAATAATTCAATACTTTTAATAAAACATGATTTAAACCAATTAAAATCATATAAATAACGCAAGTATTGTAAATATAGAAAAATAAACGCATATAGCATTTAAGCAATTAAATACTTATATTTATGTGTAAGATGAAAATAACTATGCATTCACTTGTTAAATGTGGGTGACTTTTAGTTAAGTCTGCGCACCAAATACGCTTCAAAATTTTCTTTTAAAAAAAATCTAGATATAAATATTACTATGTTGAGTCATCGTTTATATTATTCATGTTTGTAGTTATTATTTCTTGGGTTTATCAATAATCCCAAACGAAACACTGACTTATAGCTGTTAAGAAACAACTACGTAAGATCATATCCAAGGTAGGATCCGTTTGACATATAAAGATACTGTTTGGAAAATCCATTTTAAATACCTCGCTAATCTTACCTTGTCATCGTTACCGTAAGTAGATTGATCGGTATAAGGACTAAAATTACTGATAAATCTTATTTATATGTTCATAATAACGATTATAAACATAAATATAAGTTATACTTGAAGCATAGAAAGCATAACTCAACTTACGAGTTGATTAGTGAAAAACTGGACAATGTGTGGGAAGAACTTCAAAATCGAAAACTCTATTTCACTGGGCTCTCTGGAGCTCCATAGCTTCACTACTAATTCCTAAGAAGTGCTAGAACAAGAGCTCGATAAGTCATAAGAGTTTAGGAGTGTTTGAGGAAGAAATAAAACACCAAATTATGTAGAATTCGACTCCCATATATAACATTTTTCATAGGATGTGATGCGTCCTATGCCACGTGTCATGATCCAGTGTGTTTCTGTGGAGGCCAAGGGGTATTGCTGACGGTGATACGTGTCACTCTTTATTGGTGCCACATGTTGGCTCCTGGTTCGCCGAAATTTAATATTTTTTAAAATTCATAAATTTCATATACGGACTCTGTCTTCGATGATTTTTATATTCACACATAGCTATTGACGAGTACTACAACTTTCATTTAGACTTCGTCGGCTAATTGTCAATTTATTTTTCGTGATTCGGTTCGAGAAGGCTCGGACTGTAAATAACACTATGAAATTCATAACTTCTTCATACAAACTCCATTTTCGACATTCTTTATATCGTTGGTCTTCTATTGATGAGTACTGCAACTTTCATCAGATTGTTTCGGATAAGAATCAACCAATTTTCATTTCCATTTTTGTGTCGCACACTACCATATTGTTTCGTACTCGAAACTTCGAAAAATCATAACTTCCTCAAATGAAGTCAAATTTTGGCATTTTTATATCTATGCGTAGGTATTGATGAGCACTTAGATCATTTATCCTAATTATGCTTTTACTTTTAATCTTTATTTTGGCCCTATTTATTAAGTTTTAACACATATATCTTTTATTTACTCATAAAGGTTTACAATCATTGACCAACGTAAATACAAATCTTTATAATTAATGCCTAGTGCGAAACGCGGACGTCACAAACATGGAGTTACAATGTATTTAAAGCTTTAAAACTTTAAAACCTATATTCAAACTTGTATTTAGAACCACTTTAATGTTACTATATTTATAAAAAAAATCTTGCAATGATTACTTGTTTGACCCTGAGAAAGCACCTTGACATAACTCACATTTGCACCCTGTTGAATTTACATAAAGAAGTTATAACCTTCATTCAAGCATTATATCAAACATGTGAGGTGTGTAATATGGAGCTAACACCAAATTACACATACAAAAACATGCACATCACACACACACAATCATATTAAAAGTGACTAACGTTGGTTGTAAAGCTTTTGGTTCCGATTTTTTTTCTTCTTCTTACACAAGAGCAAATTTATAGGTAGAGCAAGAAGAACCATCACAAAAACCACCTATAAATGGAAACATTTTCTTTAAATAAAAAAGGACAGGTGGTCTAGAAATGTTAAGGAAGAAGTAGAAATAAGAGAAGGTGAAGATGGTAGTGGCAAATGTGGGGTAATGGAATCCATCCTTGAAAAAGGGAGAATACATACCTCATCAAAACACTTCAATTACCATCTCTATTTTGAGATGGTGTTGAAGCATGTGTATGTCAATAATCACAAGAAAGAAAGTGAAATTTGTCCAAAGTTAAGCCCTAATTTCAATCAAATCCAAGTTATTTAACTGTATGTATGTATTACCTTCACTGCATAGCGAAGCTAGGACCAACCATAGTACTTGTGGTCCAGTGGAGCTTCGGTAGTTCCACGCTACCAGGCGATTTCTAGCGTTTCATACAAAATGTCATCGTGAGTGTGATTTATGAAATGGAGAAGATTTTGTATTGGAATCAATATTAAGGCTTGGGCATCACCGATAGAAGCAGAAGACGATTAAAATAGTGAAATACATCGAACCTAAATTCATCTTTGGGAGAGTAAAGCCTTTGAGGTAAAGAGACGGCGAAGCAGAGGGAGTGTAGATGATAGCCGTTAATGGAGATTTTTTGAGCGGAGTAGCAATATGAGAGATTCAATATACAGGTCCGGTGGAGTGGTTATCTAAAAATGCAAAGGGAGCAAATGTATTGGAGGTCTTTTGGCGGTGAGCATATTTACTAAATATGGATGGCTCTAACCACACATTGATGGCAATAGAAGACGACTAAAATAGTGAAACAAATCAAACCTAAATTCATCTTTGGGAGAGTAAAGCCTTTAAGGTGCAGAGACGGCGAAGCCGATGGAAGGCAAATGATGGTCATTAATGAAGATTTCTTGAGCGGAGCAATGAGATGAGATAGTCAATATGCAGGTCTGGTGGAATGGTTATCTAACAACGTAGAGGCAGAGCATGCATTGGAGGTCGATGGAGGTGAGTAGATGGACTAACTTTGGACGGATCCAAACCTAATCTGGTTTATGAAGTTAGTGTCTATAGGTCGTGTAACATTCGTTTCCCAGAATGGATCAGTTAAATGACATAGAGAAATCAAAGACATGATTTTTTTTGAGGAAAAACCATATGTGATGGTGTAGTGCATGGGGTGCCACGACGTGTCATGCATCTGAAAAACACACATTATCTTGAGTGTCATGACGTGGCAAGGGAATGGCTACATGTGACATCTGTTACAGCCCAAGCCCATGAACTTTTAGGATTTATCTGATATTTAAGCACCTTAACTTCAAGTTAGGGCATCCTTTTCAGCCTCTAACCTCTCCATTTCGAAAACCCTAGCCCCTTTTGAATGTTCTTGGTGTTCTTGGCGATTTGCAGACTAATTTCTCATAATTTGATGTAGAGCTTGAAGACTAAGTTTCTTGGAAAGTATTTTGGTGAAGATCTCAAGTGTAGATCTAGCAAAGGGACTTCATTTATGGACCATTGTGAGTAAAAAGCTTCCATCTTGACCTTTAGTTTGCTAGATCTTATAGTTTGATAATTTATATCCCTTTTGGTACATGTGAGCTTGTGCTTTGGAGTTGGGTGAACTCCAACACCTCTTGAGCTTATTTTATCACATCATAATCTTGTTAGAATGGGAAAGTTTGCATCTTGATCTTGTTCATGAAGCCTTGCATGTTTTGGGAAGGTTTTATGCTATTGTAGACTTAAAGTTTAGGATCTTGTCTTATGGTGAGGTCCTAATGGATAAAGTTGGAAAACTTTATCCAGTAGGTCTTTATAAAAGAGTGCATCTGAAGTTTTAGGTCTTGATCTCTATGGATTAAGTTCTTAATGGATTTTTTTTTTGAAAAAACTGCCAGTTCCCACGACGTGGCCAAAGAAGGCCCATGACGTGGCAAGGCCTAATTTCACAATTGTTTTGTTTGGGCGTGGCCACGACGTGGCTAGAGCTCTCCACGTCGTGTTGACTATTGACTTGGTTGGCTATTGACTTTTGTTGATCATTAATTGTTGACTTTTGACCATTTAACTTGGGTTCAAACTTGGAGGATTTGGGTTGATGATTGAGGATTCATCTTTTTTAGTGATTAGTCAATTTGGGAGATTTAGCAGTGCAAGGTGTGAGAGTGTTGGTGTGTTTCTTCGGTTCTTCGATTCAGGTGAGTTTCTTATTATACCACGTATCCCATTGTATATCCTTTTCATGGTAGGATAGAAATACCATTAGGGTACAAGTATGAAAGTTGGATATGATAAGTCCTTTGTTATGTATGTGCATTTGAGGACACTTAGTGTCTTGGTATACTAGACCGGTAGAGTCTTGCTTGTTGTTCGAATGGCACTGTTAGGAGTTATGTTTGGATAGGGCAACTGGGGAAGTCCAGTTATTAGGATTATGTTTGACTAACGAAGGACTCCATTGAGAAATGGTCAAGGGTACAGTGAATAGGGAAGGCTAGTTGCCAAAGGAATGTACTATGTTAGTTTATGTTATGAGTTTATGTTATATGGTTATGTGGTAGTGATAGCTTGGGTTCTATGTAGTCTAAGTTGGATAGCCTAAGAACTCTTGGTCTAGTTCTTGATTGTGATGTTCTTGTCTGATTGTTCTATGGTGGCAGCCCATAACATTGTAGGGAAATACCATGGGGGTAGCCCATGACACTTTCTTGTAATACCATCGGGGTAGCTGATGGCATCGCATGGAAAAACCTTGGGGGTAGCCCATGACACTTGCTTGTAAGACCATAGGGATAGCCCATGACACTTGCTTATAGACCATGGGTGTAGTATATGGAATTTCAAGGAAAGACCATGGGGGTAGCCCATGGAAAGATGTAAGACTATGATTTGGCCCATATTATTCACCCGGGGGTTGGAGCAGACCCATTCTTTCATGTATGATTGTTATGTATGTTTATGTAGTTAGGAGATTTGGTTGTTTGGTTCTAAAGATGAACACTTGTGTGAATGCATTATATGTATGATGGAATATGTGGTATATTGGGGAGCTCTGTAACGCCTGTGTTTCTGGGCTTGTCATTAATGTTGATATATTAGTCTAGGTTAACCTTTGTAACCCGTTTTGAAATAATAGAAGCGTATTATTTGAGTATTATGTGTTTTGTGCTTAATTGCTTAATTATGTGATTTGATTAATTAAGAATAAAAATAAGCGTCAAAATTTTAGTGTAAAATAAACTTGATATCATTGGATAATGTTGTAGTAGTTGAAACGAGGTTTCCGAATATATATAGAACGCCCAAATCTGACTTCGTATGAGGAAGTTATGATTTTCTGAAGTTTCGACTTAGCGATGTGCAGCCCGAATACTCGATTTGAGATCGAGCGGTTTTTAGCCGAAACAATCTAAACGAGAATCGAAGATCTCGTTGTTAGTAGCGAAACGATGAAAAGTTAGGCGAGAAAGGACGTCAAACGAAGAAGTTATGAATTTATAACGAAGTTTTCTGTCCTGGCCTTCTAAAAATAAATAATAAAAATAAAATCAAAGTTAGCCGACGAAGTCTAAACGAAAGTTGTAGAGCGTAGTCTCACCTACGCGTGCATATAAAGAACGTCGAAAACGGAGTTCGTATGAAGAAGATATGAATTTCCGAAGTTTATTAAATATTTAATATTTAAATTTAATTCCAAATCTTGGTATTATCTGAAGAGGAGTCATCGGACTCATCCGAAGTACGCCCAGCGTACAGCGAAGCGTGACGTCCCTCACACTCGAGTTCTTTGGATACGTAAGCAATGACGAATTCGGACGCGTACGCCCCGCGTACTGTTGTACGCCCAGCGTACTGCGAGGCTCCAGCCTCCTATAAATAGGATGCGAGGCTGCCGAGTTCTTTTGCTCTTTTTCTCTTTTCTCTCTCCCGTTTTGCATCGTTTAGCGTGACATTTATACCCCAAAGCCCCAGTAACTTCCCGAGCCCCGAAGCAAGATCCGAAGCCCCGAGGATCCTGAAGAGCGTTATTCCCGAGCCGAAGCTCTGCCCGCGAGAAGTTCGATTTTTGTGAAGATCTTCCAGATCTATGGAGAATACTACTTCTGCAAGTCGTAGTACTGCTCGATCATCTTCTGATCAAGTGAGTGTGTGGTTACTTTCTTCTAACGCATAATTATGAAGTATTTATATACGAAATACGTGTTATGTGTATAATTTTGTTGTTATGTGTGTGAATGTATATTCACTTTCTTCTATCTCATAGATCCGATTTGTTCTCTATGAAATACGTGTTATGTGGGTGTGCCTCATCTGTTATGTGGAATATGTATTGAATGAAAATGTTATACAGGTTTTAAACTATGTATAAAAATATATATTTTTATCTACTAATATGTTGGGTAGAACATGGGTAGATCGTTGGTGTGTAATAAACAGATGAGAGGCCTTGATGTTGTTGTTGTTGATCTAGTTATTCAGCGGAGTATGGATAACGACCATAGACTCTTTCTAGACAGTCCAGTGGAATGCTAGCAGGTTCATAACCTGTAGGTGTTGTGAACGATGTGTTCACCGGTGTACTCTATCCCCCTCATGGTTGCCTTTAGGACATCTATTGTTGAGGAAACCCCTTAGCAGTAATGTCCGTCCCGATGAAAATCCTAGATTAGGTCCCCTAAGATAGATGTTGTTTTAGGTACGTAAAGTGAGGATAACGGGAATGGGTAATCGGGTTGTTGTTGGTTGGTGAAATTAAATATAATTATTTATTGTGGGTTGAAAACCCTATATGCTCACCAGGCTCCCAAGCCTGACCCACTCAGTTTTAATTGTATTACAGGAAGTGGCGCAAGGGCATAAGATGGATGAATCATCGAGTTGTTTTGTTTACAAGTCTGTATATGTATATATTTGTTGAATGACTTGTAATGTTATCGTTTATGCTTTATGGTCTGTATCAGAACATGACATCCCGAGTTTTGATTATATAAATGAAAATGCATCTCTTGATGAAATGCTTTGATAATTATTATTTTATCATATTTTGTTTTGGGAACAAATTCCGCAACTCTTTTAAATCAAAAGGATTTACTCTGAAATTATTTTAAAAAGCATAAATGAAACCGGTCTTTTCTGGCTGAGATTTTGGGGATGTCACAAGCTCACTAAGCTTTATGCTAAAAAAATTGGATTAAACATTTTACAGGTCGTTCGTGAGAATAGCTCGGCAAGACTGTACACACGAATCAAAGATATTCGTTTCCGCAGTTTTGTAAATGTAATTATGATATTGTATGGTTTTAATCAAATGAATGTTGCTTACTTGTAACATCCGAATTCTTAAATGTATTCAAGTTCATTATATTTTGAAATTTAATCGGGACCACGTCATGGTGAAGGCATTCCACGACGTGGTAATGGTTGAAGTATCACAAACTTTAAATGAACACCACAACGTGGCAACCTATGTCCACGACGTCAAGGCTGTTTAATGAGAAATCCTAATAGTCGGAGTTTTTGCCCTTATTTATGGGGATGTGATGATTGGGTTGCCCACCCTCAGCCTCCATCACACCCTCTCAGCCTCCAAGCAAACCTTAACCTCCATTTTTGATCTCTAAGCTTTTGTGTTGATTTTTGGGGATTAGAAGAAGAAGAAGGTGTCATTTGGACTTGGATTCAACCATCAACTCTTCTCATCATCTTGTTGTGCATCTTCTGGACTCTTGTAAGTCCCCCAAGTTCCAAGCTTTTTGGTTTATCGTGCATAGATATAGGTTTCTATGCCTTATTCTGCATGTTAGGACACATTAGAGTGTTAGGGTTCCATAAAGTTGCCAACTTTATGGATCCCCAGAGTCCTTTGTGGTTAAGAGTGCTGGATATGGAGTTATATAGAGTTTTGAACTCTTGCATGAGATCTTGGCCCTTTTTTTACTCTATTTGACCTAGCTTTAGCTCAAGATATGCATTAGACATCCATGTCTATCAATCAACAATTTTTATGGTCCATTGGATAAGAGAATGTCCTAGGAAGATTGAATCGCTAGTTTTATGAATTAAGAGCTTATTAACTTAAGCTGCTCTGAATAGTCTGCATGGCGTGAGAAGGGTCACCACGACGTGGTGGATGGTGGCCTTGCAGCTGTTTTGTCCTATAGTCTCTATGGCATGGCTAGAGGCTAGCTACGACATGGCGACTGACTAAGTTGACTTTTGACCATGATTTTGACCAATATTGACCTAGGTATATTTTGGGATTTTTTAGCAATAGTTTGAGAGAAGGCCGTTGTTTTTTGGACAGGTGACCTGTAGAGTTGGTATCCGGATGTAACAACCGGTTATTTCGGGTCAATAAAAGTCAAACAAATTAAACCTAAGTCAAATTAGTCATAAATAAGTCAAATAATTGAAATAGTTAAAGGTTAAATCCAATAAATAGTGAATTATAACCCCACCTTAAGGTTTTTCGATTTTGGGAATCAAATTCCATGGCAAGACCGAAATCCCATTTGGCCAAAATCCCTCCCCACCGAGAAGTCTTCTTGGCTGAGATCACCATGCGAGGCCGAGAACCCTTATCCGAGGACCCACCTATGGACCGAAAACCCTATAGACCAAAATCACTATGGTTCTCGGTTGTACTTTGGACCGAAATGAAGTATTCTCGGTTTGGAGGATAAGCCAAGAACACCATTTCTAGGAGGCGACACATTATTCAAGATGATAAAATACACTTCCCTATGCACCTATCAAATCAAATTTTATCCCATATATATGCCAAACCGAAATCACATTTCATAATTCCATTCTCACCTTTGAAGTTACGTGATTTTGCTGTCAAAAATCATAAGAACTCCTTCACATCTTCATATCTTCAAGGACCATTTCCAGTACATCTTCAAGTGCCCCTCAAGAACATCTTCAGATAATCCCCAGGAGACCATTTCCTCATTTGATTTTAGGAAGCTTTGTAAGTATTCTTTATATTATCTAGTAATTTTATAACATGTTCTTAATAGATTAACTAAATTACAAACAATATTGTGTGTTAAATACTCATAGGATAGGAACACGTTTACGTATTGTAAATTGAAGAACATCGCCATCACTTCATTATCCAGCCAAGAACACACCCGAGGTGAGTTCATACCCATACAGTTTATGTTTTAGGGGGGAATACAAGTAAAACACAAGATAAATTGTGTTAATATACAAACTGTTACCTTTATATTTTTATTAAATCTAAATATACATATGAGTACAAATTTGATACAGTAAAACTTTAACCCTTTTGTAACATGTCGACCAAAAAGGGTATAATTATATAAACGGACATAAATAATTATTTTATTCCAACTTATTTTCATGGCAAATTTGATAATAATATACAAAGGGTTCACCATTTCAACGAAACATTTATATAAACTATAAGAGATATAGTTTATGCAACATATGCACTATTTTACCCGGTTGGGGGCATAGAAAAATAATTATTTAAAAGAGTAATTATTTTTCGTACTATGTAAACATTTACATACAAACATTACAAGAAAAAGGAATTTCACTACACTATACGTTAACCGTTAATATAGCTTTGTGAGATATTATCTTCAAGTACTTACCTGAGTACCAACAAAAGTCTTGTATTATAACCAGAGTCTCCTAGAGGGAGAGCATGACACTTGTGTATAGATCTATACGGGACTGACAATCCTGCACCTAAGTTGCTTGCAACAGCTAGACCGGCAGATCTGGGGTGACAAATGTCATACCGATTCTGACACCTGCAGAACGTCGTACATGCCATCTAGGTCATTAGCATGGTTATAATAACTCACAATTTGGTATTAATAATACGTTTGGTTTACATAAATACCTTCAAATGGTTTTATTTAGATAAAACTACACTATTTTATAGTACAACTGGTAATTTCATATACATACGTGCAAAGGATTTTTACACAGATACAACTACAATACATGATATATAGTACAATACTGCTTACATTTTGGTATCACATACATTCAAATAGTTTCATAAATATATAAAACTACATTACACTATTTCCATGTACTATGATATTCATACATTTTCGGTCTTAAGGTATTAAGACTACAAAGCATTTTACAAGAGAATATTGGATTTCCTGGCATCACACTCATACAATTTACAAGGAAAAAGATCAGATTTCATATACAAATGCTTATGAACTCACCAACTTAATTGTTGACACTCTCTTTTCAAAACCACTTGTATTCTCAGGAAATTAGTAGACAGGTACCCACACATGTTTTGGTGAAGATGGAGCTTAGTGTTATTACGTCTTATATTTTTTTGTTGTATACTTTTGGAGTCAAACAATGATTCAAATACCATGTAAAATCTTATCAGTTATCAATATAATGTTTGTATGCTTTGATCTCTATTATTCAATTGTTATGATACTATAAATGATGTCATCCACCCTCAGACTTTTCCGCCGTTTACTCGATTCGGGGGCGTGACACCAGAGCTGTGGTGTGTTTAACTACCTTTTCGGAATGAGAGGTGAGTTTTCCTCATTGTACTTGTGGGTCGAAGGCATAAATATTGGCCCACTAGGTTATGTATCTTGGTATTTAGGATGTCATTATGCGATAGTGATTGGTAGATCTGCCTGTTAGTATGTTGACTGGTTATATGATTATCTGTTTCCTGGATATATGTTATCCATTATGTATATGTCGACATAATATGGATGGGTTGAGGAAATGTTGCTCTGTGTGGAAGCCAATAAACTTGGGAGCAAGCTAAACATAAGTTATGGGCCCGAAAGGCAAGCCACACTTATGTTGTGGGCTCGGGAGTAAGCCATACATGAGTTGTGGGCCAGAAGGCAAGCCGGACTCATGTTATGGACTTAGGGGTAATCCAGTCTGTTATATGTTAGACCAAGTATGCATGTTTTTATATGTTGTGTGGTAATTGGGGGAACTTACTAAGCTTTCGCTTACAGTTTCAATTTATTTTTTCAGGTGCTTCAGATGATTGTGGCAAGACGAAGGCGTGATGGTACACATCCTTCGATGACATGTTTCTTTTGGGATTTATGATACATTGATCTTGGGATATTTGTATTTGGTACTTGGCTTGGATATGGGTTTTGTTAGAAAATAATGATTTCTTTAAATTTAAAAATGAAATTTTTTTATTGTGATTATGTGATGTTACAAGTTGGTATCAGAGCGTTGGTTTGAGAGAATTGGATGAACAATCGCGTGAATCCATACTCAAACTAAGGATCTGTAAAAGTTTTCAAAATGATTTTCTAAGTTGTTTTCAAAGGTACTTGTGACATCCCCAAATTCACGGTCATTTTAAAAAATTTATTTATGCTTATTTAAAATTCAGAGTATCCTTTTTGAAAAATATTATCGTGGAATTTGTCCCAAAAGTATGATAAATATATTATGAAAGCATTTCCAAAGAAATGTATTTTATTTATATTAAAACATTGAGATGTCATCGCCAATACAGAAACATAAGCATAAACAAACCTTACATTCATTTATACTAATGATTTACATCTCCTTTAATCTCTTAGTGTAATGTGTCTTCGTATCGATGTCTGTGATACAAACAAACTGAGTGAGTCAGGTTGGGAAACCTGGTGAGTACATAGGGATTTCAATCCCACAATGTTATACCATATATATATATATATATATATATATATATATATATATATATATATATATTAGAACTCACATTATATGCAATTTCACCTCATATAAGCAATTTTACTCCACCCCATCGATCCTCACAACGACACGATCCATACTCTCAGATTTAAAATTAACAGCTTTACCTAATCCATACTCCCGGATCAGGTATGTCTAATCTATACTCTTTGATCAATGACAAATGACTATGCCCATTCCATACTCTCGGACGAGGGACGAATGACTGTGTCTAACCCATGTTCTCGGATTAACGACAACTTTAAAGTTCTACCCTCTGTGTATATTTCACCCGTACTCGTAAGAATATACTATCCGATATTCATCTTAAATAATTTAGGGTTTACTCTGTATCTTAAATGATCATTTATTATCAGATATGCTCTTAACATGTATTCCATGCAATATCAAATATTTCACACATAAACATATATTTAATGCTTCTATTAGCAAGTATTTTCATGAAAGGGACTATGCACTCACTTGTTAAAGCAACGATTCGTAATTTGGGCAGCACTTCGCTTCTAACAACTTTATTTTCCTTCGACGAAACCTAGTATCATTATTACTAGATTTTAGTCTAATATTTATTGTAACTAATTATTAACTATGAGCATTATCATTTTATAAGTGTTAAACAATACTTTTAAACTACTATGTACAGACAGGGGCCAGACATGAAACACCAGAGGGCAAGACCATTTTGGCATTTAAGCAGTTATGAAAACCAACAACCCTATCCGACCCTTCAAACCAGATTCCCCGTACCGCGAGTAGTTAAAAGGTATTATAAAAACGCTTTGTATAATTTATGTTTTATTATTCTCAGCACATATATGGTTTATATGTTCATAATAACTATAATGAACTTAAACATAAGTTATACTTAAAGTAGGGTAAGCATAACTCACTTACAAGGGGGTTTAGCGAAGAACCGAGCTCTGCGCGGGCAGAACTTCTGAGCTGAAAGTTCTTCTTCTCAGAGCCTTCTGGAGCTCCGGGACTTGCCTCTAACATGTGGGAAGTGCTAGGGAATGGGAGGGGTTAAGAAGGATGTTTGAGAGAGAAAAAATGGGAAAGGTGTTAGAGAAATGGAAGAACTGCGCATCTATTTATAAGGTGTAGGATGCGCATACGCAGGGTGTACCTTCGGAGTACGTTGCGCGTACTCATTACACTGTGCATACGAGGTTCTACGCTGCGCGTACGAGGGCCAGGTGTCGGCATCGCATGTGAGGTCGTGGGGAGAAAGCGAAGGTCAAGATTTGGCCATGTGTCCCTCACATCCTATCCCATAAACTTCTAAATTTCGTAACTTTCGCATACGAGGTCCGTTTTTGACGTTCTTTATATTCACTTGTAAGTAGCGACGTGATCTACAACTATCGTTTAGACTTCGTCGGCTAATTTTGACTTTATTTTTAAAGTTATATTTTAACAAACTTAGATAATTAAATCCGCTAAAAATTCATAAATTTGTCATCCGCCGTCCGATTTCATCTGTCTTTATATCGTTGAGCTCCTATTAATGAGATCCTCAATTCTGCTTTAGGTTTTGTTGGCTAAAAATTGAACGATCTAAAATTTGATTTCCAGGTTGTGCACTGCTATGCTAAATCTTAGAAAAATCATAACTTCCTCATACGAAGTCAGATTTGGACGTTCTTTTTATGTACGTTCTTGGATTAACGTATAATATGACTCTCGTTTAGATCGTGAAGGCTAATACGTATATTATCGCAAACTCACTTTTTACGGCACACACCGTCATACCGATTTTGTCGCAAAACTTCGACGGGTCATAACTTCTTCGTTATAATTCAGATTTCAGCGTTCTTTATATGTACGGAATCCCCGTGAAATATACTATAATCTGGTTAAGATTATTTATTATAAATAATCTTCTATCAAAAAGTCATTTTTAATGCTTATTATCTCTAAATTGACTAGCTCGAACCTGCTGGTGTTACAATTATCTCCCCCTTAGGATGATTACGTCCCAGAATCATCATCGAGACAGGGATTGTATAATGACTCCATACATTATCTTTTCATAATAAGTAATAATTGTAACTCCTATGTCCTTTCAAACGAGTATTTAACTCTTGGACCTCTTAACTGCTGGTGGTGCTCAATTTTGCACCTGTTTCAATCGTGACCTTCTAGTTACAGTCTCGATCCTTATTGGAGACTCATGCTCCTTCGTAAACAGACTTTACATCGATTATTGTAACATACCAATGGGTCATGTTCTAATGACCTCTTATCGTATGATGTAATGCTTAGACTCAGGTCTCTTAGAGTCGAATTCCATAATGGAAGATACCTTCCTTCATGTTCTAATGTGATATAATCACATTCTAGCATGTAACACTTCTAGCTACAAGCTTTTTATTTTCACGAAGATTTGTGATACTTCTATTGATCGATTCAATTTCACTTCAATCTTCTGGTTTAAGTCGGATGCTACATCGAACTTGGTTCTCTAAACCACGTAACACACTCATCTTAGTCGGACTCAATTTGATATGACTGCTAGGGTCGAAATGAAAATCATTTTCTTAGTCATTACCAAAACGATGGTAACAACAGACATGAATAAAAAAAATTAATTACTAGCACCTTGGCAACCTTATGACTTTCCCTGATCCAAGTGCGAGTCATGTGCTTCTGGTAGTATAGGCCTCTACTACCTTTCACACCTACTCATACTCGTCCCAAGTATTTTCTCATAGTTCTCCATGTCACCATACAAGAAAAATCACATAGCAACTTAACACATCAGGTAACCTAACCAAGTTTTATATTATTTCCTGAAACGATTACATAAATACTCAAGTTCACCCTACATTAGGCCTCTTATAATAGGCTACCCCACATGATACTATCTGCATGACTACTTTATAGATCCTTACTCTTAATCCCTTGCATTGTCACCTGCTTTATTAAGGATCATTTAGAATGCTCTTGCCTTTGGCTTTGGTGGTATGTTTGGCTTTGTAGTTCCTTCCCTATTTGGACAGTCTTGCTTGAAGTGCCCTTCTTCACCACACTTAAAGCAGACTTCTCTCTTGGACGTGCATTCATCGGCATAGTGACCAGTCTTCCCACATTTGAAGCAGGTCACCTCTTTGGAGCATCTCCCAATGTGTTTCCTTCTACACTTGTCACACCACTTTTCTTCATTACTATCCCCATACCTTTTGTTGTTGGGGCCAGGCTTTAGGAACCTATTTTTCTTGTCGGATCTTGAAGATCCATCAAAATTCCTCTTCTCTCCAACTTCAACCTTATTGGCGGTTCTGCCTTTGATCATTTCTTCAACAGACTTAGCAACCCGGATGGCTACCTCAAGAGTAGTTTCCAGGCATACTGGTACATTGTACTCCCATGGTAGTCCCTTTGCATACTTATCGATCTTTGTTAGCTTGTCAGAGAAGATACGCAAAGCAAACTCCATCTTGTCTGTGAAAGCAGCGGTATACTCCTCAACGGACATGTTGCCCTTTTTCAATGTTAGAAAACGGTTCTCCAGGTCTAGCATGTTTTGGGCTGAGCAGAACTTGCGTTTAAAGTGTACCAAGAATTCTGCCCATGTCAGTTGTAGTGGATCATTGGGGCTTATGATCTTTCCCAAAGTGTTCAACAACGAACAACGCCACCCCTAAACTGACACACAACATAAGTGGTTTGCAGATTGCCCATGCAACCACATGTTATGAAAGATAGCCCCATCTCAGAGATCCAGTCCATAACTCTGATTGGATCTTCTTTGCCAGTAAAAGTTGATGGTTTTCAAGTTTTGAAGTATTTATACTTTCATCCATTCCTTTCAATTCCTTCGTCTTGGTTATTTCTTCTAATCACTGACGGTTCGACTTGACTAACGATTCTATTGTAATTTCCTTCTTCTGACTGTCCTTCATTCAACTCAGGTTGCACAATGGGTACAGTAGTTCCATCCTTATTAAGCAACATTTTCCTCATGTCCTCCCTTTTTTCGACCATGATAGCTCGAATCATTGCTTGGGCTCCTACTATCGTGATTGGCTCGGGTGCAGCTGCTACCTCTGGTGCATGCTCAATTACAGGCCGATGATTAGCATTAGCATTTCCATTAGCATTTTTTAATCTGCTTCGAGTTCTTACCATGTCGATCTATACACCAAATCAGACGTTCGATATGCCTTGATGAGAGTTAAGATAGGGAAATCTTTATTGATGATAGACGTATAAATCCCATTATCACTCCGAAAAGTTACATGCCAGTTCTAATAACATAATTAAATGTTTAGAAATCTGAACATATAAAGTTTCCAGATCCGGTTGGCAACAGACCATAGATCCGATCAATTAATAACGTATAAGGCATCTTTATAGTTATACCAAAATTCATTTAGCACATAAAATCATTTTAGGCATCTTTCCTAAAATAAGCTACTGCTTGTGTCTAAAATATAGCAGACACTCATCTCACAATCATCACTTAGCATTCTAAGTTTAAGTTTAGAAATCCTACAAATTCCTAGTTCGCTTAAACTAATGCTCTGATACCAACTGTGACATCCCCAAATTCAAGGTCATTTTAAAAATTTTATTTATGCTTACGTAAAAACCAGAGTATCTTTTTGAAGAATATTACTGCGGAATTTATCCCAAAAATATGATAAATATATTATCAAGGCGTTTCTGAAGAAATGTATTTTATTTATATTAAAACATTGGGATGTCATCATCAATACAAAAACATAACCATAAATAGACCTTACATTCATTTACGTTAATGATTTACATCTCCTTTAATCTCTCAGTGTAATGTGTCTTCGTATCGATACTTATGATACAAAAAACTGAGTGGGTCAGGTTTGTAACAACCCAATTTTCATAAAAAATTTAAACTTTTATTTTCATAACACTAACCATGGTAAATATAAAAATCCCAATACATATCCAACATTATTTTGAAAATTCAGAGTACAAAGAGCTAAATGTGAAAATATCGGAGAATGCATGCCTCGTCATCAAGTCGGGCCCTTGACCTTATCATTAGAAGTACCTGAAACATACAAATAAATGGTAAGCATAAGCTTAGTGAGTTTCCCCATCACACAAATCATATAATCACATAATGTCATGCTCATACATATACATACAAATTGCCATAGAGTCCCTCGATGGTCTTCAATGGAATGTCATGGGCTACCCCTATGGTCTTATATCCTCATGTCATGGGCTCCCCCATGGTCTTGACAAGTGACATGGGCTCCCCCATGGTCTTCACATAAACCCATACATAAAGCAAATAACATACCATTTCCCATTCAATACAAACATATCATATCAATTAATGTGCCGGCCTTGGTGCCTTCGACCCATGAGTGTGGTGAGAAGACTCACCTCAATACTTGCACGGAAGTTGACTAGGTCGAGATTCCAATATTCGCTCTACACAACACTAAAACATAAACAATTTCCTTAATTGCAACTCAACATGCCCTAAGTTGACCCAACTCGCCGAGTTGTCTCTTCAACTCGTCGAGTTTCCCTAATGTTAGATTAGATCGCGAAAAATCCCATCAACTCATTGAGTTCACCAATGAACTCGCCGAGTTGGCCAGGAATCCAGCCTCTTAATGAATTAAGCTGTTTCCAATAGATACAAGGGCCCCAAACCTCAGATCTCTTCCAAAATGATATCAAACAGGGTAAACTTTCTAGATTTCCCCTCAAGAACCATCCAATAGGTTTCAAACTCAAACCCTAGGTTCTTTAAAAAGGGTCTTGAACGATTAAGCCTTAAAACTCCCATATCAACGTCCCAAAACAATGATCTGATGTCCTATGGTTGGCAAAACACATAAAGTCTCCAACTTTACGTCCATGCAAGCTAGAACACACTCAAAGGCTCGTTAATGACTTAATAAGGGTCTTATTGCATTAATGGGACATATGGACCAATAAAGTTTGCAACTTTAAGCCTAGAGATATCATGAAGGGGTTAGATCTAGCTTAACAACCCCTAGAATCCACATTTTTTTGGACAACTCAACGAAAACCCCAAAATCATGCTTAAACTTCAAATAAGGAGATCTAGGTGAATACATGACAAGGGGACAACTTTATACCTCAAGAATTGTAACATCCGGAATTTCAGGTATCATATTTATTCATTTTATTTTGAGTTTTGTGGAAGAACTTGGCGAGTTGGTGCGAAGACTCGCCAAGTAGAGACGCGATTTCTCACCCGGATTAATGACCGGACTCGACGAGTCCCATTGGTGGACTCGGCGAGTCTGCGATGTTTAATGAAACCCTAATTTCTCAGGTTTGGGGCCTATTTAAAGGGCCTTATGGCCGTCATTTGTGCTCACCAGTCCCCAGAGTGAAACCCTAGTGAGCTTGAGCGTTTGGAGTGAGATAAGGAGCCATTGTTGACCTTGGAGGTGTTATCTAGCAAGGGAAAGGAAGCAATAGCCAAGGGGAAACAAGAGGATCAACTTCCTGAAGATCTGAGGTCCAGAACATCACATTTGAGGTACTATTTTTCGAACCATTCTCTGTTATGGTGATGTTCATGTTGATTTAGGGCTTATTGAGCCCTTTTGTGGCTAGATCTAGTGCTTCCTTGGTCCCTTAAGCGAGTTAGGTTCTGGATCTGGACCCTTGGAGGTCCAGAGTGTCCCTTTGTCCAAGCTTTTTATGAATCCATGGAGGTGTTGGATTGGGGTCTTTGTGCTTGAGGTCAAAACACCATTTATGAGTCATTAGGTGTGTTATGAGCGCCAAGACATGAACTTTACGTGATAAATAAGCTTGGAAGGACTGGATCTATGAGTTAGTGAAGCAGATCTGACCTCAGAAGGTCGTTTGGGGTTGTGCATGGAATGCACTCGCCGAGTCCATTTCCAGACTTGACGAGTTTGTGTGGGTTGTTCAGTGATTCCGAACCAGGGTTTGAGTAATCGATTCGGGTGAGTGACTCGGTGAGTCGGAAGGGACTCAGAGGAATCGGGTCCCCGTAGAGACTCGGCGAGTCCACGCCAGACTCGGCGAGTTGAGTTGACCATTGACCGTTGACCAGAGTTGACCAGTGTTGACTTGATAGGGTTAGTCAACCTTAGTTGGGAAAGTGTTAATTATAGATGTATTGTGTTATAGGAGGACTATAGCTCGGGAGATCGAGCACTAGTGATTTAAGGGATTTGCGAGTTATCGAGATACGCAAAGTGAGTCTTCTCACTATACTTTACCTTGAGTAGGTAATTAGAGTTATGTGATAGAGTATTTGTATGCTATATGTATGTTATGTGTTTTACTGCATTATTTCTATGTGATTTATGTTGTGCATGTTTATAGAGTTGGAACTGGAAGGTTCACAGAGTTAGAACCAGAGGGTTCACAGAGTAGGGTCCACGGACCCACAGATTTATAGCCTCGAGTGGCTAATATGTGCTATGTGTGGTATTTTGGGGAACTCGCTAAGCTTTGTGCTTACAGTGTTTGGTGTTATTTGTTTCAGGTACTAGTGATGACCGCGGGAAGGCGCCGGCCTGATCAGTACACACACGGGATTTTTATGTTATGAGATCTTGGGATTTTTATATGTTATGGATTTGAGTTTCAAACACTGATGTTTTTATGAATACTAAATGAATTATGCTTTTATAAAATGCGAAAAATTGTTTTGAAAATTTCGGTGTTACAAGAATGCTGCCTTTGAAAAAGAGTTTCTGGGTCTAAGGTCCTTACTCCAAGCTAGATGCTTCCCTCTTCTAATCTCCTTTCAAGAATCACTAAAAAAAACTCTCTAAGATCACCACACACAAGCTTTCAAGATGAAACACGAATCAAGGGTTTTCTTGGACATGGAGGCTGGTAAGGAGGCTAACCAAAAGGGTTTAAGTCGTTTATATAGGGTGCAACACCCTAAAATTAGGGTTTCATCTTTGGCCGCCAACTTGTCGAGTTGGGACTCCCTAACTCGTTGAGTTGGATCCTTAAACACCGCGGCCAAAAATATTCCTACATGACGAGTTAGAGCTCCTTAACTCGTCGAGTTCCAGCCCAAAACCTTAAAATATTGAGAAATGAATAATACATGGACCAAGCGTTACAAATATGCCCCACTTGAACTAGACTTCGTCATCGAAGTCTGCTAATGCAAAAAGGTCCGGATAATGCTTCATCATCTCATCCTCCGGCTCCCAGGTCCATTCGGGCATCTTCGGTGCTGCCATTGCACCTTTACTAACTTCACTTCCTTGTTCCGGAGGGCTTTCGTTTCTCTGTCCAGAATCGCAATGGGCTTTTCCACATAATTTAGGATCTCATCAATCTAAATATCATCAAGCGATACAACCATCGACTCATTAACCGCACATTTCCGTAACTATGAAACGTGAAATGTACTATGGATTTGCCCAAGCTCCTCTGGCAAGTCCAATTGATATGTAACCTTGCCCACCATGGCGATAATACGAAATGGGCCAATATACCTGGGGCCCAACTTGCCTTGCCTCCTAAACCGGATAACACCCTTCCAAGGTGACACCTTCAGGAGTACCATATCCCCGACCTGAAATTCTAGGTCTGAATAGCGCCTATCCGCATAGTTCTTTTGTCTACTTTGCGTTGTCTGAAGCCGGTCGGGAACATGTTGAATCAACTCGATCATCTTATGTACCACTTCGGTACTCCCCATAACTCGATGTCCAACCTTCCCCCAGCAAACTGGAGTCCTACATGTCCGACCATAAAGCGACTCAAACGGGGGCCGATCAATACTAACATGATAACTATTGTTGTATGAGAACTCTGCTAGTGGAAGGTAAGTATCCCAACTCCCTCTGAAATCCAATACACATGCCCGAAGCATATCCTCGAGCATCTGGATCGTCCGCTCAGTCTGATCATCAGTATGGGGGTGATAAGTAGTGCTAAAATGCAACTGAGTTCCTAACTCCTCATGGAACTTCATCTAAAACCTGGAGGTGAATCGAACATCACGATCCGAAACTACAGACACTGGCACCTCATATCTAACCACCACTTCCCGCACATAAATATTTGCTAACTTCTCAACGGAGATACTCTCGGAGATTGGAATAAAATGAGCACTCTTGGTCAACCTGCTTACAATAACCCAGATGAAGTCTACACCTCGAGCCGTCCTAGGTAACTTCGTGATAAAATCCATAAAAATCTCTTCCCATTTCTGATGGGTTTGAGTCATAAGAACATTCCTATGTGCACATACAAACCCTATTGCTTGGATCTAGGTTTCTCTAATTAAACATGCAATGTATCCAAGACTTTGATGATAGATCTAGTCTAATAACACAAGGAAAAACAGATCTAAAGAATTACCTTAAGTTTCTTGCTTGAATCTTCTTGTCCTTGGAGCATAGAGTCATAATTGTCACTCCTCTAATGGCTTACAAACACCAACTTAGCAAGAGGATGATTAGAGAGAGAGGGGAGGGTGAGGAAATCGGCCAGGGTTTCTTCAAAGGCAAGAGTGCCGATTTCCTTGACCCCATGGGTCTATTTATACTAGTGAGGCTCCTGGGGTTTCACCCTTAAACCCTAATTAGATAACTTAGGTCCTAAGCAATCCAATCTCCTTATGATAAGCCTTGGACGATTTCTAGGTCCTTCTAAACCCCAAAACCGTCCACCCCTTATCCATGAAGGATTATAGCCCAAAGTACAACTATCATACAATTGACAGTTTATGCCCTTTTATTCAATTAATCTCTTTAAGTCACCAAATTAATTCCTAATTAATTTATGACTTATATTAATCAAATAACAATATTATTATTCCTTATATTATTCTCATAATATATTAATAATATTTCTTCTTTCATTATAAATCATCCTGTCAAGTTGCTATGGTGAAGGCAACCCAAAAGGACCATGCACAACCGGGTCAAATACTTGTCAAATATAGTTGCAGCCTTAGACACTATTCCAACAATCTCCCACTTGGATAAGTCTAGTAACTATATACACAAACATAATCCGATTCGCAATCGTAGCTCTCAAAGACGCTGTCAAACTCTGATCTTATCAATCTTGTCCTTTAGATAAGGGATCGTACAGTCCTCTGTTTAGATATCACGCGGACAATTCTATGGAACCAATTTGTCCAGCAGTTGGTTTCTCGATCTCAAATTTATTTGACATAGAACTTAATTGAACACATCAATTCAGTTCTGACCGGGCCCGACACATAAGTCAAATCAAATCATCGAGCGGCCGAGATATCGCTTTTACCCTCTTAGGATAAAAGTAACCGATAAACTTCTACTTATATGCATTTACTTATTCATTAATCAATTATACACAACAATGCGTTTTATAACATCAATTTGCTGATGCGGTTTCACATTATCAATGTACAACCAATTAACAAATAACAAACCATATATCTTGGTTTTAAGACCATACGATATTATCGTCTTGCGATCAACCTTTTCACCACATTTCATAAGGTGATTCCAGCAAGCGCGGGTTTGTTCCAATGCTCAAAACTAGTTCATAAGCACTCATGAACGTTGCAACAAACTTTTGCTATGTCTAATACCATTTAGACAATCTACACACCAATTCATGACAATCTTCATTCATACCTACTTCCAACATATGAACGATTGTGGATTGTTTGAATAATTCGATTATTCTAAATAAACTCAATTATTCTGGAAGTCAAAACATGCAAAGTGAAACAATAGTTAAACAATTAACATAAGACAGTAGCTTTACTTATAAATAATACTCCTTTATTTAATCATCAAATGTTTACATTTATCTATTACAAGTTTCTAAAACTATCTAATCTAATCTAATATCATCTCTCAGTCCAATACTCCTAGCATGCTGCAAATGCTTAACCCTACTCAGTTCCTTCGTAAGCGGATCTGCTGGGTTATCTTCTGATGATATCCTCTTAACCACGAGTTGTCCTTCTTCTACACGATGTCTAATAAAGTGATACTTTCTGTCGATATGATGAGATCTACCATGATCCCTTGGTTCCTTGGTCAAGGCAACCGCTCCTTCATTATCACAGAAAATTTCCATAGGCTCCTTTATGGCAGGCACAACTCCAAGATAACCAATGAAGTTCTTCAACCATATTGCCTCCTTCGACGCTTCGCTCACTGTAATGTTCTCTGATTCGCACGTTGAATCAACTACGGTTTCCTGGTTGGAACTTTTCCAAGTTACTGCTCCTCCATTAAGGGTAAACACCTAGCCCAACTGCGAACGGTAGTTGTCTCTGTCGGTTTGAAAGCTGGCGTCACTATACCCTCGCACCTTCAAGTCATCACTCCCCCCGAGGACTAAAAACCATTCTTGGTCCTCCAAAGGTACTTACGGATATTCTTGACCGCAATCCAATGGGCTCTGCCAGGGTTCCCTTGATATCTACTAACCATGTTCAAAGCAAAGGCTACATCAGGGCGAGTACAATTCATAGCATACATGATTGAGCCAACTGCGAAAGCGTATGGTACTCGACTCATTTCTTCTATTTCGGCTTCGGTACTCGGACTTTGAGTCTTACTCAACTTGGCATTACTTTGTATCGGTAATTCTCCCTTCTTCGAATTTTCCATACTAAAACGTTTTAGTACTTTATCTACGTAAGTGTTCTGACTAAGTCCTATTAGTCTCTTACTTCGTTCTCTCACTATCCTTATTCCCAAAATATAGGAAGCCTCTCCGAGGTCCTTCATAGCGAAGCACTTCCCGAGCCAGGACTTAACCTCCTGCAGTGTCGGGACGTCGTTTCATATGAGTAGTATGTCATCGACATACAAAACGAGGAAGCTTACTATACTCCCACCGGCTTTGACATATACACACGATTCATCTTCGCTTCGTACAAATCCAAACTCTTTGACTTTCTCATCGATGCAAAGGTTCCATCTTTGAGACACTTGCTTAAGTCCATAAATGGACTTCTCAAGCTTACACACTTTATTTGGATGCTTCAGATCAACAAAACCCTCTGGCTGAGCCATGTAAACATCCTCAGCCAACTTTCCATTAAGGAAAGCGGTCTTGACATCCATTTGCCAAATCTCATAATCATGAAATGCGGCAATAGCTAGCATCACTCTAATAGAGTTTATCTTCGCAACTGGTGAGAAGGTCTCATCATAGTCAACTCCGGGAGTTTGAGTAAAGCCCTTCGCAACCAATCGCGTTTTATATGTGTGTACGTTTCCATCTACGTCAGTCTTCTTCTTGAAGATCCATTTGCACCCAACAGTCTTACGTTCGGGCACATTATCAACCAAATTCCAAACTTGGTTGTCATACATGGATTGGATCTCGCTGTCCATTACCTCTTTCCATTTTGCAGACTCCGGGCCTTCCATGGCTTCCTTATAGCTATTAGGTTCATCTAGATTTATTAGTGTACCATCACTAATATACGTGTCCCCTTCGGTAGTAATATGAATACCATAAAACTAGGGTTGAACTCTAACTCTTTCGGAACGTCTAAGAGGTAAGGACTCGTCAATCGGTTCAACTGGAGTTTCCTCCTCAGGTTGAGCGCCAACGGTAGAGGTTCCTTCATCAATCGATTCTTGAATCTCTTCAAGCTCGATTTGCCTCCCACTGTCTCCTTGGCTTATGAGTTCTTGCTCTCGGAAAACCTCTCTCCTCGCAACGAAGACAACATTGTCCTTCGGTCTATAGAAGAGATATCCAAAGGATTTCTGCGGGTAGCCGATGAAAATACATTGCTCACTACGAGGTTCGAGCTTGTCGTGAGTATCTCGTCTTACGAAAGCCTCGCAACCCCAAACCTTGATATGTGCTAACGAGGGAGCTTTCCTTGTCCACATCTCGTGAGGTGTTTTGGCAACCTTCTTAGTAGGGACTCGGTTAAGGATATGGGCGGCAGTCTCTAAGGCATACCCCCAGAATGAGATAGGTAGTGAAGCACGAATCATCATAGAGTGGACCATGTCTAATAAGGTTCGATTACGCCTTTCTGCCACACCATTCAACTGCGGTGTCCTAGGTGGTGTCAATTGTGAAACTATTCCACACTCTTTGAGATAGTCGTGGAATTCAAGACTTAGGTACTCTCCTCCTCGATCGGATCGAAGCATCTTGATTTTCCTTCCCAATTGATTCTCCACTTCATTCTTGAACTCTTTGAACTTTTCAAACGTTTCTGACTTTTGCTTGATTAAGTAGATATACCCATATCTACTATAGTCATCGGTAAAAGTCACATAGAAGCGGTTCTCATCCTTTGTGGTTGATCTAAAGGGTCCACATACATCGGTATGTATGAGATCAAATAAACCCTCACCCCTTTCACATTTGCTAGTGAAGGGTGACTTGGTCATCTTTCCAAGTAGACAAGACTCTCATGTTTCATCTTCCCTAAGGTCGAATGACTCCAACACTCCATCCTTTTGGAGTTGGGCTATGCGCTTCTTGTTGAAATGTCCAAGACGACAATGCCACAAGGATGCTCTATCCATACTATTGGAAGAATCCATGCATAAAACATCATTTCCTAGGTTATCTACAATCATAATAGTTTCATAAATTCCATTACATGGCATTGCTTCAAAATATAAGACACCATTTAGATAAGCATAAATTGAACCATTCTCATTATTAAAAGAAAATATAAATCCTTGTCTAAACAAACCATGAAACGAAATGATGTTTCTTGCCATTTCTGGCGAATAGTAACAATTATTCAAATCTAAACATAATCCATTACTAAGCACTAAAGAATACACTGCAATCTTGGTCATAGGTAACGATCTTCTGTTCCCCATGATTAGATTTATTCTTCCAAGCTCCACATCCCTATTTCTTCTTAGTCCCTGCAATTTAGAACAAATGTGGTAACCACACCCGGTATTGAGGACCTAAGAAATAGAATGAGATGAATCATTAGATTTAATTGTGTATATACCTGCAAAAGATGGCTTGATCTTTCCTTCCCTGATGGCTTGCAGGTATTCTGGGCAGCTTCTTTTCTAATGCCCTATTTTGTGGCAATGGTGGCACTCTGCCTCCTTTGGGTTAGGGTTAGGCTTGGCGGGAACAACTTTTGTCTCACTAGAAGAGGAACCATCTCGGGACTTTCCCTTGCGGTGGCTCTTAGACGGAGCCTTCCTCTTCTTGCCCCTTCCTTGCCCAATGGCCAAAACAGGAGCAACGGGTGGATTGGGAGTGGGTGCAACAGACTCGTCCTTGAGGTTGCTCTCAGCAACCCTAAGGAGACCTTGGAGCTTACTTAGGATGACCTCTTCCTTGTTCATGTGGTAGGTCATCCTAAATTGGTTGTAACAAGGAGGCAAGGAGTGAAGGACCATGTCGATAGCCAAGTCTTCCCCAAAGTCGACATTCAACTTGCGAATACGATCGACATACCTTTGCATCTTTTGCAAGTGTACGGTTAGAGATTCACCATGTCCCATTTTAGCAGAGATCATGTTGATGAAGATCTCGTAACGCTCCTGCCTTGGGTTTTGATGATATCTCTCCAATAAGTCTTGGTGCATTTCGTACAGATACATGTCCTCATAGGACTTTTGGAATTCAGCGTTCATTGTGGCTATCATGATGCAATGAACCTTCGTTGCATCATGTTCATGAGTCTCAAAAGCAGTCATTTCAGCCGGAGTAGCGATTTCTGGATTGATCTTCTCGAGCTTCTCATCAAGGACATAATGCTTGTCCTCGTAGCGAGCAATCGTGCGAATGTATCTTATCCATTCGCTAAAGTTTGTTCCATCGAAAGTCACCTTTTGGCAAAGGCTCATCAATGTGAATGAGCTAGCAGCAACGTTGTTTGCGTTCGACATCTACAAATAGAAAGGACAAAGATTGATTAGAATTTAAAATCCCTAATTACCACCCAATAAGAAAAATTAGGGCTAGGATCCAACAACATTATTTACATATTAGAAAAGGGATGCCGTAATCCAACATGCAAACAATTTGAAGGTAAGTGAATGACGATTCACTAATTCTCCACCACAAAAACCTAACTATAAGATCTAAATGCATTGAGAATTCCTAGATTTCGATGAAATTCATTAAACTTTTCAATGGCATGTTTAAATCTCGATATGCCCCTCTCGTTTGTGACTGGGATACCGAGGATCACAAAGTGGGTGTGAATAACCATGCAAATCTACACGGTGTCTTCATTGTAACAATCACCTATTCGATGTGCCGGTAAACCACACACGCTCCATCGAACTATGATAAACCATGAATCACCCTTTTCCACCTTTGCTTAGAACCAATTAGTGTGCCGGTAAACCACACACGCCGGTAAACCACACACGCTCCACTAACTTCTTAGCAAGGGTGCAAAGTGTAATTTCATGGGATTGCATTAATTCACTTTTCCTAAAGTAACTTGGATTGGGAATTTGAAAAACATGTAGTTACTTTGTATTTAATATTATACTTTTAATGAGGAGATGAGGTTGCCCTATCCTACCTGTTCGGCTAACGACCCTCCACTGATCAAGCAAGCGGTGGGTGTGAGTGTACACCCATTAAGTGTCATTTTATAGGCAACAACCTTATACCCACCTTATAGACCGGCTTCGTGAATGAGGCCTACTAACGGTAAGACTAACATTTTAATTATACATATACATATATATATATATATATATATATATATATATATATATATATATATTAATCTTGTAATATTATATTAGTATAGGGTTGAATTTTAAACTTGTAAAATTCTAGGGTTTGAAATTTAAATTGTCTAAATTAAACTTTAATCACAAAACATAAATTTCAAAACTTTAGGACAAGTTTTAAACTTTTCAAAACATAAGGGATCAAATAACAAATAATTTAAATTAACATTTAATCACATAATTATCCATATTTGATTTATTTAATTGTTTCTTGCAAAACAATTTACCAATTTAATTAAAATAATCAATCAATTATCACATAAGGAAATTATTATTCAATTTATTGTTATATATCTTCAATTAGGTCAAGGATATACTCAAATATATGTTAAAATCAGATTTATATTGATCCATTAAGATAAAGGCAAGTTTCCATAAGATAAACATCAAGAAATCCCAAAACTAGCTCCTTCTGACGCTCGAACTCGCCGAGTACCACAATGTACTCGCCGAGTTGAGGCCTACTCGCCGAGTACACAGTGGTACTCGCCGAGTTCATCAGGAAGAAGGACAAAACGAATTTAGCAATAACAATCAAGCAACCAATGCATCAATTCAATAGAAACCAATCAAGGCTCTGATACCACTGATGGGTTTGAGCCATAAGAACATTCCTATGTGCACATACAAACCCTATTGCTTGGATCTAGGTTTCTCTAATTGAACATGCAATGTATCCAAGAATTTGATGATAGATCTAGTATAATAACTCAAGGAAAAACAGATCTAAAGAATTACCTTAAGTTTCTTGCTTGAATCTTCTTGTCCTTGGAGCTTAGAGTCACAATTGTCACTCCTCTAATGGCTTACAAACACCAAATTAGCAAGAGGATGATTAAAGAGAGAGGGGAGGGTGAGGAAATCGGCCAGGGTTTCTTCAAAGGCAAGAGTGCCGATTTCCTTGACCCCATGGGTCTATTTATACTAGTGAGGCTCCTAGGGTTTCACCCTTAAACCCTAATTGGATAACTTAGGCCCTAAGAAATCCAATCTCCTTATGATAAGCCTTGGACGATTTCTAGGTCCTTCTAAACCCCAAAACCGTCCACCCCTTATCCATGAAGGATTATAGCCCAAAGTACAACTATCATACAATTGACAGTTTATGCCCTTTTATTCAATTAATCTCTTTAAGTCACCAAATTAATTCCTAATTAATTTATGACTTATATTAATCAAATAACAATATTATTATTCCTTATATTATTCTCATAATATATTAATAATATTTTTTCTCTCATTATAAATCATTCTATCAAGTTGCTATGGTGAAGGCAACCCAAAAGGACCATGCACAACCGGGTCAAATACTTGTCAAATATAGTTGCAGCCTTAGACACTATTTCAACAATTTCCACATGAGAATAGGTTGCGGCTGCATCTTGCAATGGGACCTCTGATGCTCGGATTTGACCTTCCTGCAGGTCAAACATCGCTCAACAAACCATGCAATCTCCCGCTTCATGTAGGGCCACCAATAACTCAATCTGAAGTCTCGATACATCTTCGTGGCCCCTGGATGGATAGAAAACTTGGATTTATACGCCTCCTCCAAGATCTTTTGCCTCACACCCCCGAAAGCCGGTACCCAAAATCTGCCACACTGGGTCAATAGACCCCGACCGTCTCGAACAAAAAGTGGAATCTGCCTCCGAATCCGCTCCACCTTCCAGTTCTCCTTCTTTAGTCCTTCAACCTGAGCCTCCTTGATCATATCCAATAGAGGTGAAATCACCGTCATCCTCAGAAAAACATCTCGGATCGGAGCACTCGCCGCCTTACGGCTCAAGGCATCGGCCACCACATTGGCCTTCCCAGGATGGTACAAAATCTCGCAGTCATAATCTTTTACTACATCGAGCCATATCCTTTGTCGCATGTTCAAATTTTGTTGATCCATAAAATACTTCAAACTCTTATGATCAGTGAAAATGGTGCATCGGACCCCATACAAGTAATGTCTCCAAATCTTGAGGGCAAACACCACCACCCCCAATTCTAGGTCATGAGTGGGGTAATTCGTCTCATGCGGCTTCAACTGCCTCGAAGCATAAGCAATCACATGCCCCCTCTGCATCAGAACCGCTCCTAATCCTAAAATAGAAGCGTCACAATACACTACAAAGTCGTCCAATCCATCGGGTAGTCCTAAAATCGGGGCCTCACATAATCTCTGCCTCAAGGTCTCGAATGCCGATTGCTAATCTGGACCCCACCAAAAGGTCACACTTTTCTTGGTCAATCGGGTTAAGGGTACGACAATCTTGGATAAATCCTGAATAAATCTCCGATAATACCCTGCAAGACTTAAGAAACGCCGGATCTCAAATGCGTTCTTCGGAACCTCCCAATGCATTACCGCCTTGATTTTGGCCAGATCGACCAAAATACCCTCCTGATTGATGATGTGCCCCAAAAACCGCACCTCACGCAACCAAATATCACATTTGGAGAATTTGGCGTATAGCCTCTCTATCCTCAAGGTCTCCAATACCTCCCTCAAAATGTTGCTCGTGCTGCTCCTTGGTCTCAGAATAGACAAAAATATCATCAATTAAGACGATCACAGATCGATCCAACATTGGTCTACAAACCCAATTCATGAGATCCATGAATGCTGCTGGAGCATTAGTGAGTCCAAATGGCATCATCACGAACTCATAATGACCATAACGAGTTCTGAAGGCTGTTTTCGGTATATCCTCATCCCTAATCTTCATCTGGTGATACCCCAACCAAAGATCATTCTTGGAAAACTAAGATGCACCCTGGAGCTGATCGAAAAAATCATCAATCCTTGGAAGCGGATAGCGGTTCTTCACCGTTAGCTTGTTCAACTTCCGATAATCGATACACATCCTGTGTGACCCATCCTTCTTTTTCACGAACAGAATCGGTGCTCCCCACGGGGAACTGCTCAAACGAATAAACCCTCGGTCTAGCAGCTCCTGAAGCTACGTAGATAGCTCTTGCATCTCGGGTGGAGCTAGACGATATGGTGCCTTGGCTATCAGAGCCGCACCAGGCACTAAATCCATACATAACTCCAATTGCCTCTCTAGAGATACCCCTGGCAACTCCTCAGGAAATACGTCGGCAAACTCTCGCACAACCGGAACACTGCTAAAATCTAGCGTGGCCTCAACCCTCATGTCTGAAACATAAGCTAAGAACTCATAACAAACCTGCTAAAGAAGCCTCCTAGCCCTCACAACCGAACAAAGAGTTGGCCATGCGAGGCTCTCTATCCATGAATAATTAGTTCTCCCCCACTTGGGGTTTTAACTCTCACCAACTGATGCTCACCGTCTATCATGGCCCCATTCGGCACCAACCAATCCATCCTGATGATCATCTTCAATCCCCGCAAAGGAATCGGAACCAAATCGATAGAAAACCTATCCCTGAACACATTCAGAACGCTCCTCCGATAAGCCCTCATGGCACTCACGGTGCGGTCATCTGCAATATCCACCTCAAGTGGAGAATCCAAGGTCCCTGGAGCATCCTGAAGCTTCTTGCTGAGCGCAAGGGATACAAACGATCGGGTAGTCCCCAAATCAAAGAGAACATGGGCCGACAACCCATTGAACAGAAAGGTCCCTATACAAAGTGATAACATCATAAGCATAAAAATAAATTAAACAAGCGATTATAGATCAGATACCAGTCACGACATATGGTGCTGCTCGGGCCTCCTCAGTAGTCAGCTGAAATGCGTGACTTTTCACTGCAGAAGCCTCCACCTTGATCGGGCGACCATCTGTAATCCTCATCATGGCGGACGCAGGCGTCGCCACAGCTCCTCCTCCCCTAACCAACCTCGGACAGTCGGTCTTCTTATGACCGGTATGGTTGCAGTGGAAAGAAATCATGCCCTTCTTAGGGAAATACCGACTCATGTGACCCGACTGGCCACATGCATGACATCCTGAGCCCGCTGGTCGGCAGGCTCCACTGTGCGGCTTACCGCACTTGGCACAACGGTCACGGCCCTGCCGGCCTCTGCTGGGAGGATCAGAGGTCTTAGGCTTCTTGGTCTGACCAACTGCTGCCTGAACCTGCTCTGGCTTCCACTTCGTGCGGAGCTCCAACTCAATCTCCCGTTCCCAGGCCTTCTCCACCATCTCATTCAGGGTCTTGCACCCCGAAAAACTCACAATCTCACAAATATCATCTATCAACATGGAATGATACCTAGTCTCATTAATCTCCTCACCCGTAGCGTACCACGAAACCAAAAGTGCCCTTTCTCGAAACTTAGCGGTGATCTTTGCCACAGTCTCGATGGTCTGTTGTAAATCCTAGAACTCTCTCACCAAACATTGCACCTCAACAGGTGGTGTAAACTCCCAATCAAACCTCCTCACAAACTCCTCCCAAGTCATCTCATCCACCCCGATTGATCCTACCTCATGGTTCACTTACTCCCACCAGTCTTGTGACCGATCCCTCAGCATACAAGATGTGAACCCCACCTTGGCAGCATCGTGGCAAGAACTCGTGTGCTGAGCATTCTCCATGTCTGCCACCCAACATTGGCTAGTGATGGGATCCCAGACCCCGAAGAACTCAGGCGCTCCACATGCCATGAACTCCCTGAACGAGGGAGCTCGGGCACCAATCTAGCCTGCAGCAATCTCGGCTCCGAAAGACCTGAGCCTCTCCTCCATGATCTCGATGATGCGCTCCTTGAAGGTACCGAAAATCACCTGGGTAGCATCAAGGATGCCACGAATAACCTTTGATGTGATAAGATAGCGCAACATCTCATCCATAGGCTCTGCATCGGAGCCCGGCCCTGATCCTAATCCTGATCCTGAACCTCGCATGATCATCACAATCCTCAACTGGAAATATCACAAATAACTAAGATAAGGAATTCGAAAGGGATTCCTCCACACCAGACTCCTAAGAACTACCAGGTCTGTCATTACTTCGGGTACAGGTCCAATGTTGACAATAGTACTGGTCTAATACTACCTTCCACACCTACATGTACCTTCCCCAAGGCAATACTTGATTTCCCTAAATCACCCAATCACAAATCATAATTCATAAACACAACATTGATTCTGAATAGGATTCTCAACCCTCACCAAACCAGAAATCCAGATTAGTCATAACAAGTTTCCCTATACATGAAAGTTATACACAAAGAGAATCACATAGACTGCCAAATAAAGCTTCTACCCTAAACCACAACCAAACAAGGAACATGAATAAGGAAGACTCCCTCATTCTAGGACAATGCAATCCTAAACATGTACAACTTCGAAAGCATACACTTAGCAAATAATCCATACAAGCATATTTCCATATATATATCGTAGCATGACTAAAACATTGGGAATACTTACTTGAACTCGGCCAATTACATGCACTGCATTCTCCCCTTTTTCTTACAAAATTGTTTTCAAGAAATAAAACTTTGGTTTCTTTTTGAAAAGAAATTGTTACCATTCCCTCAGTTTGAGTTCTGACATACCCAGAAGTGTGTCCGAATCTCTCAAACCAATACTCTGATACCAACTTGTAACAGCCCAATTTTCATAAAAAAATTTAAACTTTTATTTTCATAACATTAACCATAGTAAATATAAAAATCTCAATACATATCCATGTTATTTTGAAAATCCAGAGTACAAAGAGATAAATGTGAAAATATCGGAGAATGCATGCCTCGTCATCAAGCTGGGCCCTTGCCCTTATCATTAGAAGTACCTGAAACATATAAATAAATTGTAAGCACAAGCTTAGTGAGTTTCCCAGTCACACAAGTCATATAATCACATAATTTCATGCTCATACATATACATACAAATTTCCATGGAGTCCCTCCATGGTCTTCAATGGAATGCCATGGGCTACCCCATGGTCTTATATCCTAATGCCATGGGCTCCCCCATGGTCTTGACAAGTGCCATGGGCTCCCCCCATGGTCTTCACATAAACCCATACATAAAGCAAATAACATACCATTTCCCATTCAATACAAACATATCATATCAATTAATGTGCCGGCCTTGGTGCCTTCGACCCATGAGTGTGGTGAGAAGACTCACCTCAATACTTGCACGAAAGTTGACTAGGTCGAGATTCCAATATTCGCTCTACACAACACTAAAACATAAACAATTTACTTAATTGCAACTCAACATGCCCCAAAATCCATAAAGGTAAAACTTGGTAAAAAACCAAGGACAAAGGTCAAAGTCAACATCATGAGTTAACCCAACTCGTCGAGTTGTCTCTTCAACTCGACGAGTTTCCCTAATGTCAGATCAGATTGCGAAAAATCCCATCAACTCATCGAGTTCACTAATGAACTTGCCGAGTTGGCTAGGAATCCAGCCTCTTAATGCATTAAGTTGTTTCCAACGGATACAAGGGCCCCAAACCTCATATCTCTTCCAAAATGATATCAAACAGGGTAAAGTTTCCAGCTTTCCCCTCAAGAACCATCAAATAGGTATCAAACTCAAACCCTAGGTTCTTTAAAGAGGGTGTTGACCCATTAAGCCCTGAAACGCCCATATCAACGTCCCAAAACACATATCTGATGTCCTAAGGTTGCAAAACACCTAAAGTCTTCAACTTTACATCCATGCATGCTAGAACACAATCCAAGGCTCATTAATGACTTAATATGGGTCTTATTGCATTATTGGAACATAAGGACAATTAAAGTTTGTAACTTCAAGCCTAAAGATATCATGAAGGGGTGAGATCTAGCTTAACAACCCATGGAATCCACACTTTTTTGGACAACTTAACCAAAACCCCAAAATCATGCTTAATGTAGCACCTGGTTCCTGGTACGTACTCCTTGTGATTAATATTTTAATTTTATGATTTTTTTTGCCTAGGACTCGGCGAGTTGAAGGACCAACTCGCCGAGTAGGAGCGGGATAAGGCGCGGGGTTTGAACTTTGTACTCGGCGAGTCAGTCCCCGGACTCGGCGAGTAGACCCTGTTTGGACAAAAACCCTAATCCGGGCATTTGCACCCTATTTAAATGCTCTAACTTGGCCTCCTTAGTCCCTAACACTTCCAGAGAATTGTAGAAAGAAACCCTAGCCCCCATATTGTCCTTGAGAGTGATTTTGGCTTTGTGGAGAAGGTTTGGAGCTTAGAGGAAGGAAGAGGAGGTTGAAGTGTGCAAGGAGGGGAGGTAGATCCGGAATCTTCACTGTGAGAAGCTTCCATTCAGGTAGAAAAGTTCTTACCTTGATCATTAGTTCATTAGATCCCCTTTTTGTCCCAAATTAGTGGTTTCAAGCCCTAAAACCTCAAATTCCATGTATTTATGCTTTGAGTTCTGAAGGGACTTCAGATTGGGATCTTATGGACATCCTAGAAGTATAAAGTCTCTGTGGTTGGGATTATTGAGGTCCCTATTGAGTGTATTCCCCCTTAAAGAGCTTGGATTTGCCTTTTTGAACTCATAGGGCCATGCGTGCACGTAAAGTTTGCAACTTTAGGTGATAAGCATGCTCTGGGAGCATAGATCTATGGGTTAGAAGCGTTGCATGTCTCAGTTTTGGTATGTATAGGAAGTGGGTCGAAGGGACTCGACGAGTCCCAAAGTGGAACTCGGCGAGTTCTATGAAGATGGTCTTAGACTCGGCGAGTTGGATGAACAACTCGGCGAGTCCTATGAAGATTTCCTGGAGCTCGCCGAGTCGTTCTTCAAACTCGGCGAGTCATATGAACTTTCACTGAGTAAGAGGGGTTTAAGTGTTGAAGGTCCAACCCTTCGTATCTGCACGCAGAATTAGCAGTGTAACGTAGCCCCAAAACCCCAAATCCTCTTGCGGGATGTTATGGTGAGGATTGGAAGCGAGTAGGGGATCTGCTCGTGGAACTCGGCGAGTTGCTCTCGGACTCGGCGAGTCGGATCACGAGTCGGTTCCATAGTCCCGAGTAGTGAGTCAGGGGTGACTCAGTGAGTGGAAAGAGAGACTTGGCGAGTAGGACCAGGTTAGTAGGAGAAGGACTCGGCGAGTCTATGCCACGACTCGGCGAGTCCAGTCAACTGAGAGTTGACCTTGACCAAGGAGTTGACCTTGGACCAGGGATGAGCCAGTCAATTGACCTAAGGATATTTATGAGTGGCTAATCTATGTGTATGGGTTTGTAGCCGGAGGATTACCGGTGCAGCAGCCAGACGTCTAACAGTCGGACTTTCGGTAGCTACTCTTCGAGGTGAGTTTCCTTCCAGTAGTAAAAGTTCTAAGGCAACAAGGTTGGCCCGATTAGACGATATGCTAGTGTCGGAGTGTGGGCAGAGCCCGTATCTCATGGTCGAGTTTGATTATGATATATGCCAGTATGATACATTTGTCTATACTCGTTGTCTGTGGGATACTTGTATATGGGTTAGCAGCTAAGTGTGGGCGAGGCCCGTATCTCTCTGATAGTGGAGTGTGGGCGAGGCCCGTATCTATCTGATAGTGGAGTGTGGGCGAGGCCCGTATCTCTCTGATAGCGGAGTGTGGGCGAGGCCCGTATCTCCCAACTAGCGGAGTGTGGGCGAGGCCCGTACCTTCATGAGTGTGGGCGAGGCACGTATCTCCTAGCTGTTCATTGTATGTTTGTATGGTATGAGGTATTATGGGGGAACTCACTAAGCTTCGTGCTTACAGTTTTCAGTTTTGGTTTCAGGTACCTCTTCTTCGAAGGGGAAGGAGTCGGCACGGTAGCGGCCCATCACACACATGCCTCGTATTCCGCACTATGAGATCTTCCTGGGGATTTGTACTCTGACATTATTATGTTTATGAAAATGTTTTCCAGGCATGTGATATCTTTTATGAAATGTTATGTTCGGTGACGCTTTTACTTCTAAATGCTTTACTAAGTATATGTTTTAAAAATGAAATTTTTGGCTCGTATTTTTGGGATGTTACAAGTTGGTATCAGCGCCCTGGTTTGAGGGATTCGGACACACTTTCGGGGGTGTATGAACTCAAATTGAGGGATTAAAAGATTTTAAAACAGAAAATATTTTCTAAAAAGCTAAGTAAAGAGTTTTAAGAAGAAGTGTGTGATATGCGCGACCGGCCGAGCTTAAGTAAGTATTCCCCAAAGTACCCATACCAGCTTATGTTATGTTTATCAGTTTTAGTAGAACAACATGCTAGAATAGGACTAAGGATCTAGGAGTGATGCCTTATGTGCCTGCTTTATATGTTTCAGTGTATGAAAATTGCATGCTAGAATTGAGTAGACAGTAGTAGGATAGCCTGATAGGGTTATGCCTGATAGTATGAGTTTAGCATGGTATGCTAGTGCAGCTTTTCTCTATAAGTACAGATCTGCTTGAGAATGTTCCCTTTTTGTCTGAATGTTGCTTGCTTTGTGCTTCTTGGGACTTTGAGTGATGGGAGTTAGACATTAGGTGAATACGTCACGTCACATGTGGTCAGGGTTGAATAATCTTAGAGTGCTGGATTTGGCCCTATTGCGCAGCTCTTGTTTGAGTCTAACCGTTGAAGGGCCGAGTCTGTCACTCGAAGGATTATTTGAGCCTCACCACATGTGATGGTATTCAGGTAATGACTATTTGACATTACAAGGAGGCCTTCAGCAGCTGAGGACTGGGTAGAGTGGAGTTAGAGATTTTCCTGGGGCAAGCCTAGGATGAGTATAGCAGTGATTAGCAGTAGTGAAAGGGACCTGGTGGAGTCAAGGCAGTCCTTGGAGAAGGTACGGATAAATGTGGAAGGTAGTATGGGCCCGTACTACTGAAAGCAGAGGATCCGTACCCGAACTAAGGAAGGTTGAGACAAGACCAGGGAACTTGAAGTAAATGTGACCCCTTTAGAGGTATCAGTATCGCTAATTGTTGTCTGTGTGTATTGCAGAATGGTGGTACTAGGCCAGAGGCCAGTGGTGGCAGTTCTGGAGAGGGATTGGGTTCGGGATCATGTTCCGAGCCAGTAGATGAGAGGCTACGCGAATTCATCGCGTCAGAGATCACCAGAGGCATCCTTGAGTCGACCCCCATCATTTTCGGGTCGATCAAGGATGGGATAGTTGAGCTGATGGAGGACCGCCTCAAGGTGTTCAGGAGTGACATGACATCTGGCCAGTCAGGATCTCGCACACTGTCCTTTAAGGACTTCAGGGGCAGTGGTGCGCCGGATTTCCATGGGGCGAAGGACCCCATTGCTGCCAGACAATGGATTGTGGACATTGAGTCTGCACAGCTGACCAGCTTCTGCCCCGAGGGGTCGAAGGTGAGATATGCAACGGGATGTTTACGAGACCAAGCTAGGGATTGGTAGGAGGCCGTTGGTGACTCGTTTGGGGCCTCGGCTGTCGAGGCTATTGTTGGGTTTTGAGCATTCTAACACTTCCTAAGTGTACATGCAACCCTAAATACCTTGGATCTATGTTTTCTCTATTATACATGCAAATAAGAACTTCCAAGGTATTATCCTAATCTAGCATACATAACAATGACTATAGCAAGATAGAATACATACCTCTTTGGTGTAGAATGTCTTCATGAAGCTTGAGTGCCTAGTGCCCCAAGTGTGACACCTCAAATGGAATCACAATCATCAAAACACTTAGAATGACTTGAGAGAATTCTACACTCACCAAAATCGGCTAGCCCTTTCTTCACACACACTAGTGGCCGATTTTTCCTCAATAATAAGATGCTTATATAGTTACACAATTAGGGTAAACTCTTAATTGTCATGGCTTTCCATTTCCTTGGATCCATGGGTACAAATACACCATGGAGCATCCATGGACCATCCTATGGGTTTTAGCCCAACTTGATTATCCATGGAGCATTAGCCCACTATACAAGTATGGATGATTTACACAATCAACCCATATATTTAATTAGTCTTCTTTTGATCACTTAATTAATCCTAGATTAATTCTTGATCAATACTAATTAAATAATCTTATTATTCTTATCATTAATATACTAGAACTTATAATATATTAATAACCATAAGTGTCTTATTTCTCTCATTCAAGTGCATGATGGTATGCAACCCAAATGGACCATGCCGGGTCGGGTCAAGTCTTACCAAATATAGTTATGGACTTAGACATTAATCCAACAGTCTCCCACTTGGATAAGTCTAAAACTATTATTGCGTATGACTTGAGGAACCAACTGGCAATCGTAGCTCTCAAAAGCTTCTGTCGAACTCTGACCTTGTCGATGAACTCTGACCTTTGTCAATGACTTGTCCATTAGATAAGGGATCATATATTCCTCCATTCTAGATATCATATGGACTGAGACATGGATTATAATCATTCTCTCTGTCCATTTGTTGTTTCCCGATTTCCGATTTATGACGACTGACTAATTGAACAAATCAAATCAGTCCTGGCCCGGCCGAGCACTTCCATTTGTCATCATCAAATCATCGAGGGGCCCACAGATATCGCTTTTATCCCGAAGGTAAAAGGAATGGATAAACTTCGACTCATATGGCTTGTTCTACTACTTGTTGAATCATACACAAAGGCACGTTTTATAGCACCGAGTTACCAAATGCGTTTTCGTGCAATCAATGTACAACCAACTCATAGTAACAACTCATATCTCTAGGTTTGAAGAATATAAGATATTATCGTCTCATGATCACTCGTGATAAAATCCATGAAGTGATTCCAATGAGCGCGGGTTGAATCCAATACTCAGAACTTATGAGCACTCATGATTGTTGTAGCCTTGTCCAACACCTTAGACCTCTACAACCCATCATGACAGTCTTAATTCATATCTACTTCCAACATATGACCGACTGTGGATGGTTTGAATAACTTAGTCATTCCGGAAGAATAACCCAGTTTATTCGGGAAGTCAAAACACGCAAAGTGAAACACAATAATAATTGAATCCAATATGGTATCAACTCTTTGAACATAAATAAAACACCTTTTATTTATCACCATATGATTACACATTATTCATTGTATACTGTTTCAGCTATCAACTTTATTCTTGAATTTAAAACAATAGTTGTCCCATGCTCCAAGCATGTACACTATGTTTTCTTAAACACTAGTCATGCCACACACCAAGTATGCATACTATGTTTGTCTATGATCTTTACTTTGTGAACTAGATCCATTGAACATAACTTTAATGATTCTCTTTTCACACTCCCAAATCCTTACTGCAAATGCAAGAATTCCAAATTCATGCCATTTACTGAAATCTGTTAGATTCTAAACTTATATGCATTGATACTCTTGTAATGATTATGCACAAAGTCATAAAGACTTGACAACAATCATTACAGAGCATTCCAAAGGAGATCAACTCCTTGGAAATATCCTTCTTGCATTAAGTTTCCTTAATCTTACACAGATTGAAATTTCTAACTTTGAAACATTTCCAGATTCCATTCTGACTTATCACTTCTGAACAGGAGTTGCCTCCTTACAGATTATGTCAATATGGTCCTTCCAGAATTATCACTATACTTCCAACTGTCCTTGAGCAACCAATCTTTGGTAAACCTTAGATTGTTCTCGACAATTGTTTAATCCTTTTAGTCATATCCAGTTCTAAACCTTGTCCCTTCTTAATGCCCCAGGCATTTGGAAAATTTTAGAACGGATGAATATAGCACATGTAATCGATCCTATATCCGAAGCATATGGGACACGATTCATGATGTCTCACATAAATACTAAACCAGTCTTTTG
The DNA here is from genome assembly GCF_002870075.4 of Lactuca sativa. NCBI lineage: Eukaryota > Viridiplantae > Streptophyta > Magnoliopsida > Asterales > Asteraceae > Lactuca > Lactuca sativa. The sequence continues at coordinate 312,399,818 of NC_056626.2, forward strand.
CTATAACATTTCCATTTCTATTTGCCAAGTTCTCATATTTCAGATTATGAAAAGGGATGCCGTAATCATAATCGAATTTTAGAACGCAAATAATGGACCCGTATACAGAATTTCCTTATGTTGAGCCATTCCAACATGAAATTCATATATATCCTTGACTAAATGATTAAAACCTCACGATCTAAGCTTATAGATTTGAGATGAAGTATAATTTCCTCTCCCTTAATTATAGCAAAACAACTCTTTCCTAATTGAAACTTTTGTTTTCTATAATTAACATTGCTAACTTGCAATACTTATCATAATTATCATGCTCCCACTAACATGATGATTATTAGCATAACACTTATGCTCCCACTAGCTTTGACATGTACCCAGAAATCAGCTGGACTTCTAGAAATCAATACTTCATTGACTTTCTTACCAAAGTTCAGATTTCTGATACTAGATTATTTTGATAAGACTTTATCAAAATCATACACCTTGCCTTAGATAGCACACTTGTGGGTCTAAACAATTATGAAGAGGTATGCCGTAATCATAATGGCTAGACCTTTTTTGCCACTTCTCACAAGTCCATATTAGTGTGCCGGTTAACCACACGCGCTCCACTAACGACTTTGAGAATGCAAATATCACAATTGCTATCTAGCTAAAATCTACTTGGTGAAAGTGTTTCCTCACCATCATTTTCATGAATCAGAGAGAAACCTTATGACACTTAGATTTAATGGTGTATGAGTTCCTACCCATATGAACTGTCAAAATCATAATCATAAGACAAAGATAATGACAAATCCAAAACCATATGGATTGAACTCAATCTTAACTTCTTGCCACCTGGCAGCTCAAGGGCCTACCATTGCTTCCAAGTTGTTGTGCAACAAATTGAGAACTCTAAGAACTCATATGCAAAGCCAACTTTAACTGGAATGGGCACAGATATGTCAACACGATAGGTTATAAACCTCAAGTCGTGTGCTAGTGAAGAATTTCAGGTTTTATTCTTGATTATTTCTTGAGACTTTCAAGACCTTTAAGACTCCCACTGTCCTCTTGACATATAAGACTCCCTTGTCAAACATCCAAGAGATAGTGCAGATTCTAATCAAGAAAAACACTTTACCCAATTGGCCTAAGTTGGTCTTTGTTTTATCCAAAACATCACAACTTACCAATTTCAAATGTACAAGAGTAGAAAACTTTTACTCTTACATTTGACAAGTGTTTTAAACCTTCTTTAAGACATGTCACTCAAGTTACAATCTTGGAGTATGACTCTAAGACTTGTATTGGAACGAAATATGACTCATCTTCTTGATTTAACCATTTCAACAATTCAAGATCCCTCTTCTTAGTCATAAGAATGCACTAAGATTTCCTTAGAGAACTAATTGTGCTATGGTTTCTTAATCATTAAGATGATCACAAAAGCTGATACTAAAGTACTCTCCCATCTTTTCAGATTTGAGAAACTTTTATCCTTCTGCCTAATTTGACTCTTCTTATTCGCTCTGCCTTACATTGGAACCTTTTCCAAAGTCTCAGAGTTATACTTAAGCATGTAAGTATAATCATATTTACTGAGCTTTAGTAAACTATGACGAATAGTCTTATCAATCTTTTGTGGTGGACTTAATCAGTGCACAAGACTATGTACTCGATCCCTTAGTCCTTTACTTGACTCACACATCCATGTGAACAAGTAATTAGTCTTATTTTTCCAATACTTGAAAGTTCTCATTCATCATGCTATACAACTTGCATGATTCCAAGTTCCGGTCCACTTGAAACTTGGGTGATGAGAATCTTTCCTTATTTGGTAAATTTAGACATTACCACAAATGAAAGAATCAATTTCATATTTCCACTCTTGCTCTTAATGGAATCATATAAGCAACAATTTTTCCTCAAATGCCATTGTAAGGATATTTTAAAATAAATAAAATAAAAAATTTTCTTTTATTTTAAAACTTTGCGGAAAAACTTATCCTTACAATCCATATGAAAACTTGTTGTTATCTATTCCTTAAGCAATATCTCATAACTCCTAAGAAGTAGCTCAAGAATCCGATCTTCAAACTACGCGATAGAAATCCATCTACGCCATCAGATTCAACATATTCTTTCTTTAAGTTTCTTCACTTTTCTTTCATTCTTAAAACATCACCATGTGACCCAGTCACATCATGTATCAAGAATCTCAGAATAGAAACTTAACAGAGTTAGATAGTGGACTTTACCTGAAGTAGAGTCAAACTTATTGACTTTAACATCCTTAGGTAAATTTTGGCAGCTTCGCAACCAATGCCCCTTTCTTTGGCAATATAAACATATGGACCCTTTGATAAAGACACACAGGACTATCACAGACTTAGTTTTTCTCTTTACCATTTGGTCAACCGAATTGACTATGGCCGATCCCTTTCCATTGGGAAGAGAATGCTTTACTGGATTTCCTGTGTCACTATTGTCAATGTCCATCAAGTATTAAGGAAGTTGATCTTAACAAATAGATAAGATCATTAAGGGTCTTGTCATAGTCTGTTTCATAGGTGTCCCAAAGGAACTCACTATGAGACTTAGAAAGTGATTGAACCACCACCTTTCTCAAGACTTTGACACCCAACTCTCCCGGCTTGTCAATATGTGACTACATCTCCAAGATGTGCTCACACCTAGACCTTGCCTTGCCAATAGGGCTTGAGTGACCTTAAACTTTTCAAGAACTTGTGGGTTAGGGAGAATAATTGGAGGAGGAGAAAGAAGTATGATATCCATGGGACATCATCTTCATTAGGAAACCTTGTTTCAAGAGATTTGGGAAGATCATAAGTGTCTAAACCAGACATCTTTTGGGAGATATTCAAGATAGTTGATCTTAAGTCCTTAATATGACACCCAATATGAAATATTAAGGCTAGGACCCAACAAACTATTTTATAACTTAGAAGAGGTATGCCGTAATCCAAGCTATAAAATATTTGAAGGTAGGTGAATGATGATTCACCAATTTCCACCAAGATAAACGAAATGTATTATTAGGTTTTAATTGGTTTTGAAACTCCTAGATCTTTGAGATTCATTGAACTTTTCAAAGGCATGTTTCAATCTCGAGTGTGCCCTTCAGGTTTTGTGACTGGGATGCCGAGGATCACAAAACAAGGTGTGAAGTAACCATGCAAATCACTTGGTACCCTTAATAAATTACCCCTCAATCGATGTGCCGGTTAACCACACACGCTCCATCGATACTATGATAAATATTAAGTCACCCTTTACCTACCTTGTTAAGTCCAAGTTAGTGTGCCGGTTAACCACACACGCTCCACTAACGACTTAGACAAAGTGTAAAGTGTAATTTCGTGGATTAGCACCTTATTCACATTTTTCCTAAGTAACTAAGATTGGGTATTATTAAGAGTTTAGTTACTTAGTATTTTTCATTAATACTTTTAATGAAGGGAGAATTCTAGTCCTGTCAAACCCGTTCGGCTAACGACCCTCCACTAGTCAAGCAAGCGGTGGGTGAGAGTGGACACCCATTAAGTTGCCATTTTATAGGCAACAACCTTATACCCACCTTATAGACCGGCTTCGTGAATGAGGCGTACTAGCGGTAAGACTGACTTTACTCTTATACATATATATATTATTAACTTATAATATTATAAAGTATAAGGGTTGAATTTTAACTTTTAAAATTCTAAGGGCTAACTGGGAATTAAAGTATTCATAAGTGAAAACTTTACAAATTCCAAAACTTGAGGGCAAGTTTTGAAACTATTCAAAACTAATTAATTCCATAACTTATGTGTTTAAAGTAGTTTTAATCCAAAAACTCTTCAAGTTCCATAACTTGAGGACAAGTTATGGAAGACTTTATACTAATAAAAGAATTAACTTTTCTTTATTTTATAACTTATGGAATTAATTAAGGTTACACCTTGTTTTTATTTTATTTTATTTTATTAAATGAAGAGACTCTTGGTCCTCCATAACTTGAGGACAAGTTATGGAGTCATAAAACCATTTAATTAGAACTAGACTCTTCATTTTTGTAACCTTTGCCAATCTTTATGAGTTTTATGATTCTTAAATGTGACTTTTCATATAACTTGAGGACAAGTTACAAAAACACATTTTAGAATCAATTCTTAGATTAATTTGGATTAACACCAACTATCACATAATTTTATTCATTAATCTAAATTCACTCATAAAACAAGGTAACACAAAAAACTTTTGGTGATCCATAACTTATTCTTAAGTTATGGAATCCTTTAAAAAATTAACACCAAATTTTGTAACTCCAAAAAAAACTTTGAATCAATTTTTTTTTTTAAAACCTTTTCATATCCATAACTTATGGAGGTTTCAAAAAATAAAACTCTTTAGATCAAACTTTTAAAACTAATAAAATAATCATATTATTTTATCTTTTATTAAATTTTGACCTAATTCAACTCATAAAGCAAATTATTCAAATTTTACAAATAATTAGTTTTTCACAAGAACAAGTAATTATCTTAAAATTTGACGAACTTCATGTTTTTTTTTTCTTTTTTTTTCCAACTTTGAAAATAAAATATTTGCATCAATATAACAGAAAACAACCCGTGGCTCTGATACCACTGTTGGGTTTTGTGCATTCTAACACTTCCTAAGTGTACATGCAACCCTAAATACCTTGGATCTATGTTTTCTCTATTATACATGCAAATAAGAACTTCCAAGGTATTATCCTAATCTAGCATACATAACAATGACTATAGCAAGATAGAATACATACCTCTTTGGTGTAGAATGTCTTCATGAAGCTTGAGTGCCTAGTGCCCCAAGTGTGACACCTCAAATGGAATCACAATCATCAAAACACTTAGAATGACTTGAGAGAATTCTACACTCACCAAAATCGGCTAGCCCTTTCTTCACACACACTAGTGGCCGATTTTTCCTCAATAATAAGATGCTTATATAGTTACACAATTAGGGTAAACTCTTAATTGTCATGGCTTTCCATTTCCTTGGATCCATGGGTACAAATACACCATGGAGCATCCATGGACCATCCTATGGGTTTTAGCCCAACTTGATTATCCATGGAGCATTAGCCCACTATACAAGTATGGATGATTTACACAATCAACCCATATATTTAATTAGTCTTCTTTTGATCACTTAATTAATCCTAGATTAATTCTTGATCAATACTAATTAAATAATCTTATTATTCTTATCATTAATATACTAGAACTTATAATATATTAATAACCATAAGTGTCTTATTTCTCTCATTCAAGTGCATGATGGTATGCAACCCAAATGGACCATGCCGGGTCGGGTCAAGTCTTACCAAATATAGTTATGGACTTAGACATTAATCCAACAGCTATGACCTGGTCGGACTTCGTGACCAGGTTCAGGGCAGAGTTTGCGCCGAATGTCGAGCTTCAGCAGCTGGCCAGAGAGTTCTTAGACATGAGACAGACGACAGAGACTGTGGCAGATATCACCGCCAAGTTCCGGGAGAGAGCATTGTTGGTGCCCCAGTATGCGGGAGATGAGGATATGAGGAGGACCCGCTATCATGACATGCTACGGGCCGACATCCGGGAGCATGTTAGCTTTTCAGCTTGCCCTACCCTGGAGTCCATGATTGCCAGGGAGAGGGAAAGGGAGATTGATTTGGAGCACATTCGAAAGAGAAAGGCAGAGACGGGGCAGGTGGTTGGGGCTTCGGGGAAGAAGCCCAATGGATCAGATGGTAGGCCGAAAGGCCAAGGGGGGCCGGGCCGCTGTGGAAAATGCGGCAGGTCGCATGAGGGAGCATGTAGGTTGGGATCATCAGGCTGCTACAAGTACGGCAAGGCGGGGCACTTTAGTAGGGATTGTACTGCCCCTGTCTCGGTTGTTCAGACATCTGAGTTGCTGTGTTTTCACTGCAATCAGAGGGGCCACAAGAGGGCCAATTGTCCCCAGTTAACGGCAGCATCAGCGCCAGTGAAGGCGCCAGCTCCAGCGACTCTGAGGATCACAGATGGCCGACAGGGCAAGGCAGAGGCTCCAGTAGTGAGGAGTCGGGCGTTTCAGCTGACGACAGAGGAGGCACGCGCCGCACCCGATGTGGTGACGGGTATGATTCTTTCCCTCTATCTTATTTTTATGATGTTATGATATTGATATGTGCTCTGTGTATATGCGTTAGGATCATTCCATGTGAACAGTATTCCAGTTCAGGTGTTGTTTGACTCGGGTTCCACCCGATCATTTGTTTCCCTTGTGCTTAGCAAGAGTTTTACTGAGTCTTCGGGCATGTTGGATTGCCCTTTAGAGGTGGAGATTGCCGATGATCGATCGGTGCGAGCGTCAGCAGTATTCAGGGATTGTGTCCTAAGGTTATTTGAGGAGCGCTATGTGGTGTATTTGGTTCCCATCCCTTTGCGGGGAACAAGGTGATTATAAGCATGGATTGGTTGAGCCCTAATGGGGCGGTGATAGATTGTGCGCAACAGTTAGTGCGGATCAGGACCCCAAGTGAGGGAGAGTTGGTGATCCACGGCGAGAGGCCACAGCTTGGACCCACAGTATGTTCAGCAGCAAGGGCTAGGCGCTACCTTCTAAAGGGTTGCGCGGGATATGTCGCGTATGTTATGGATACCCGCGAGGCGGGTAAGGCGACGGTGAGCGAGGTTCCAGTGGTGCGAGACTACGCTGATGTGTTCCCGGAGGAGCTTCCTGGAATACCTCCGGAGCGTTAGGTAGAGTTCAAGATCGACCTAGTTCCTGGTGCGGCTCCGATAGCCAAGGCACCCTATCAGTTGGCTCCTCCCGAGATGCAAGAGTTGTCTACGCAGCTGCAGGAGTTGCTAGACAAGGGATTTATTCGACCGAGCAGTTCACCCTGGGGAGCCCCGATCCTGTTTGTGAAGAAAAAGGACGGGTAGCATCGGATGTGTATTGATTACCGGGAGCTGAATAAGGTAACAGTGAAGAACCGTTACCCACTCCCGAGGATTGATGACCTCTTTGATCAGTTGCAGGGAGCATCAGTTCTCCAAGATCGATTTGCGTTCAGGGTATCATCAGATGAGGGTCCGAGAGGAGGATGTACAGAAGACCGCGTTTCGGACGCGTTACGGCCATTATGAGTTCGTGGTGATGCCGTTTGGGCTCACCAATGCTCTTGCCGCGTTCATGGACCTCATGAACCGCGTATGTAGACCAATGTTGGATCGGTCTGTGATAGTTTTTATTAATGACATCTTGGTTTATTCCAAGACGCAGGAGGAGCACGAGGAGCATCTGAGAGAGGTTTTAGAGACCTTGAGGAGGGAGAGCTTGTATGCCAAGTTCTCCAAATGTGAGTTTTGGTTGCGCGAGGTGCAGTTTCTTGGGCACCTCGTCAATCAGAACGGGATTTCAGTAGACCCGGCCAAGGTGGAGGTCGTGATGAGATGGGAGGTCCCGAAGTCTCCATACGAGATTCGGAGTTTCCTAGGATTAGTGGGCTACTATCGGAGATTCATTCAGGACTTCTTCAAGATAGTCGTACCCCTGATGCGGCTGACTAAGAAAGCGTGGTCTTTCGATGGGGGCCTGATCAGCAGGCAGCATTCGAGGTTCTGAGACAGAGATTGTGTGAGGCGCCAATCTTAGCTCTGCCAGAGGGCGTAGAGGATTTTGTGGTATATTGTGACGCGTCCATTTCGGGATTGGGCGCGGTACTGATGCAGAGAGGTCATGTCATTGCCTACGCTTCGAGGCAGCTGAAGCCTCATGAGGCGAACTACCCGACGCATGATTTAGAGTTGGGGGCGGTGGTCTTCGCCCTCAAGATGTGGCGACATTACCTCTATTGGGTTCGGTGTACCATTTACATGGACCACAAGAGTACATGGATCAGCCGAATCTGAACATGAGGCAGCGTCGGTGGCTCGATGTGGTGAAGGATTATGACTGTGAGATCCTTTACCACCCGGGGAAGGCCAATGTGGTGGCCGATGTGCTTAGCCGCAAGGTGGCGCCGATCAGGGATATTTGCATGCTGATGACAGTGGTGACCCCGCTTTTGGAGCGGATTCGGGAGGCCCAGCAGGAGGCCATGAAGGAGGAACATCGGAAGAGTGAGCGCATAGTGGTCCAGGTTTCCTCCTTCGACTATGACAACAGGGGATTATTGTCGTTACACCGCAGGGTGTGGGTGCTGTACCTCAGAGGCGTGCGCCAGGTCTTAATTGAGGAGGCACACAAATCTCGATTCTCCATTCATCTCGGGGCGACGAAGATGTATAGGGATCTTCGTCTGGACTATTGGTGGCTCTGCATGAAGCGGGATATGGCTTGGTACGTCGAGCGGTGCTTGACCTGCAGGAAGGTCAAGGTCGAGCATCAGAGACCGCACAACAAGATGCAGCCGTTGGATATCCCGTTGTGGAAATGGGAAGATATTACGATGGACTTTATCACGAAGCTACCCAGGACCGCGCGGGGAGTGGATTCTATATGGGTCATCATGGACCGGTTGACCAAGAGTGCCAATTTTATCCCAATTCAGGAGAGCATCTCGGCCGAGAAGTTGGCTGACATCTATATCAGGGAGGAAGTGGCGCGGCACGGGGTGCCCGTATCAGTAATTTCAGACAGGGATGTGCGATTTACTTCCAGATTTTGGAAGAAGTTCCATGCTGATTTGGGTACTCGTCTGTATTTCAGCACCGCTTTTCACCCGTAGACGGATGGTCAGAGCGAGCGGACCATCCAAACGTTAGAGGATATGTTGCGGGCATGTGTTCTGGATTTCGGAGGTAGTTGGGATACCTACCTCCCATTGACAAAGTTCTCACATAATAATAGTTATCATGCAAGCATCGACCGCCCTCCCTTCGAGATGTTGTATGGAAGGAGGTGCAGGACCCTGATATGTTGGGGAGAGGTTGGCCAGAGGGTCATGGGAAGCATCGAAGTGGTGCTCTAGACGACAGAGAAATTCCAACAGGTCCGGAGTAGGCTCCAGACTGCCTAGAGTCGGCAGAAAAGTTATGCCGACAAGCGTCGTTCTGACTTGGAATTCCAAGTCGAGGATATGGTTCTCCTGAAGGTGTCACTGTGGAAAGCCGTCATCCGATTCAGGAAGCGAGGCAAGTTGGGCCCAAGGTTCATCGGGCCATTCAGGATTGTAGCCCGGTTGGGCAAGGTGGCGTATAGGTTTGATCTGCCAGCCGAACTCAGCCAAATTCACAGCACTTTCCACGTCTCTCAGTTGCGGAAGTGTTTGGTGGACGACTCGGCAGTAGTGCCTTTGGAGGATATTCAGGTTGATGACAGCCTGAATTACATCGAGCAGCCTGTGGCGATCCTCGACAAGAAGTCGAAGGATCTAAGGAACAAGAGGGTGGAACTCGTGAAGGTGCAATGCCAGCACCGAAAGGGATCGGAGTGGACTTGCGAGCCGGTGGAAGAGATGATGGAGCATTACCCTGGGCTGTTTCAGGATCGAGCAGCAGACTTCGAGGACGAAGTCTGAAATAAGTGGGGGAGATTTGTAGCACCTGGTTCCTGGTACGTACTCCTTGTGATTAATATTTTAATTTTATGCTTTTTTTTACTAGGACTCGGCGATTTGAAGGACCAACTCGCCGAGTAGGAGCGGGATAAGGCGCGAGGTTTGAACTTTGTACTCGGCGAGTCGGTCCCCGGACTCGGCGAGTAGACCCTGGTTGGACAAAAACCCTAATCCGGACATTTTCACCCTATTTAAACGCTCTAACTTGGCCTCCTTAGTCCCTAACACTTCCAGAGAACTGTAGAAAGAAACCCTAGCCCCCATATTGTCCTTGAGAGTGATTTTGGCTTTGAGGAGAAGGTTTGGAGCTTAGAGGAAGGAAGAGGAGGTTGAAGTGTGCAAGGAGGGGAGGTAGATCCGGAATCTACACTGTGAGAAGCTTCCATTCAGGTAGAAAAGTTCTTACCTTGATCATTAGTTCATTAGATCCCCCTTTTGTCCCAAATTAGTGGTTTCAAGCCCTAAAACCTCAAATTCCATGTATTTATGCTTTGAGTTCTGAAGGGACTTCAGATTGGGATCTTATGGACATCCTAGAAGTATAAAGTCTCTGTGGTTGGGATTATTGAGGTCCCTATTGAGTGTATTCCCCCTTAAAGAGCTTGGATTTGCCTTTTTGAACTCATAGGGCCATGCATGCACGTAAAGTTTGCAACTTTAGGTGATAAGCATGCTCTGGGAGCATAGATCTATGGGTTAGAAGCGGTGCATGTCTCAGTTTTGGTATGTATAGGAAGTGGGTCGAAGGGAATCGACGAGTCCCAAAGTGGAACTCGGCGAGTTCTATGAAGATGGTCTAGCAGTCGGACTTTCGGTAGCTACTCTTCGAGGTGAGTTCCTTCCAGTAGTAACGGGTCTAAGGCACCAAGGCCGACCCAGTTAGACGATATGCTAGTGTCGGAGTGTGGGCAGAGCCCGTATCTCATGGTCAATTTTGATTATGATATATGCTAGTATGATAGATTTGCCTATACTCGTTGTCTGTGTGATACTTGTATATGGGTTAGTAGCTGAGTGTGGGCGAGGCCCATATCTCTCTAATAGTGGAGTGCGGGCGAGGCCTGTATCTCTCTGATAGTGGAGTGTGGGCGAGGCCCGTATCTCTCTAATAGCGGAGTGTGGGCGAGGCCCGTATCTCCCAGCTAGCGGAGTGTGGGCGAGGCCCGTACCTTCATGAGTGTGGGCGAGGCCCGTATCTCCTAGCTGTTCATTGTATGTTTGTATAGTATGAGGTATTATGGGGGAACTCACTAAGCTTCGTGCTTACAGTTTTCAGTTTTGGTTTCAGGTACCTCTTCTTCGAAGGGGAAGGAGTCGGCGCGGTAGCGGCCCATCACACACATGCCTCGTATTCCGCACTATGAGATCTTCCTGGGGATTTGTACTCTGACATTATTATGTTTATGAAAATGTTTTCCAGACATGTGATATCTTTTATGAAATGTTATGTTCGGTGACGCTTTTACTTATAAATGCTTTACTAAGTATATGTTTTAAAAATGAAATTTTTGGCTCGTATTTTTGGGATGTTACACTTAACCTTCAAATAAGGAGATCTAGGTGAATACATGACAAGGTGACAACTTTATACCTCAAGAATGCTGCCTTTGAAGAAGAGTTTTTGAATCTAAGGTCCTTCCTCCAAGCTCGATGCTTCCCTCTTCCAAGCTCCTTTCAAGAATCACCAAAAACCACTCTCTAAGCTCACCACACACAAGCTTTCAAAATGAAACACGAATCAAGGGTTTTTATGGACATGGAGGCTGGTAAGGAGGCCAACCAAAAAGGGTGTTTAAGTCCTTTATATAGAGTGAAACACCCTAAAATCAGGGTTTCATCTTTGGTCGTCAACTCGTCGAGTTGGGACTCCCTAACTCGTCGAGTAGGATCCTTAAATTCTGTAGCCAAAAAGATTCCTACATGACGAGTTGGAGCTCCCCAAATCGTCGAGTTCCAGCCCAAAAACTTAAAATGTTAAGAAATGAATAATACCTGGACCAAGCGTTACAAGGTTGGGAAACCTGGTGAGTACATAGGATTTCAATCCCCCAATGTTATATATATATATATATATATATATATATATATATATATATATATATATATATATATATATATATATTAGAACTCACATTATATGCAATTTCACCTCATATAAGCAATTTTACCCTACCCCGTCGATCCTCACAATGATACAATCCATACTCTCAAATTTAAAATTAACAGCTTTACCTAATCCGTACTCCCGGATCAGGTATGTCTAATCCATGCTCTCAGATCAATGAAAAATGACTATGTCCACTCCATACTCTCAGACGAGGGACGAATGAATGTGTCTAACCCATGCTCTCGGATTAACAACAACTTTTAAAGTTGTACCCTCTGTGTATATTTCACCCATACTCATAAGAATATACTACCCGATATTTATCTTAAATAATTTAGGGTTTACTCTGTATCCTAAATCTTCATTTATTATAAGATATGCTCTTAACACGTATTCCATGTAATATCAAATATTTCACACATAAACATATATTTAATGCTTGTATTAAAAACTATGTTCATGAAAGGGAGTATGCACTCACTTGTTAAGGCGACGATTCGTAATTCGGGCAACACTTTGCTTCTAACAACTTTTTTTTTGACGAAACCTAGTATCATTATTACTAGATTTTAGTCTAATATTTATTGCGACTAATTATTATCTACGAGCGATATCATTTTATAAGTGTTAAACAATACTTTTTAACTACTATGTACTAACAGGGGCCAGGCATGAAACACCGGAGGGCAGGACCATTTTGGCATTTAAGCAGTTTTGAAATCCAACAAACCTATACGGCCCTTCAAACCAGATTCCCCGTATCGTGAGCAGTTAAAAGTTATTATAATAACACTTCGTATAATTTTAAATTTTATTATTCTTAGCACATATATTGTTTATAGGTTCATAATCCCGATAATGAATTTAAATAGAAGTTATACTTAAAGTAGGGTAAACATAACTCACTTACAAGGGGGTTTAGCGAAGAATCGGGCTCTGCGCGGACAGAATTTCTGAGCCGAAAGCTCTTCTTCTCAAAGCCTTCTAGCGCTCTGGGACTCGCCTCTAACACTTGGTAAGTTCTAGTGAATGGGAGGGGTTAAGAAGGATGTTTGAGAGAGAAAGAATGGTCAAGGTGTGAGAGAAATGAAAGAACTTCGCTTTTATTTATAGGGTGGAGGTCACGCATACGTCGGGTGCACCTTCGGAGTATGTTGCGCGTGCTCAGTATGATGCACATACGAGGCTCTACGATGCGCGTACAAGGTCCAACTGTCAGCCTTGTATGCGAGTCCATGGGAGAAAGAGAAGGTCAGGATTTGGCTGCGTGTCCCCTCGCATCCTATACCATAAACTTCTAAATCCCGTAACTTTCGCATACGAGCTCCATTTTTGACGTTCCTTATATTCATGCATAGGTAGCGACGTGATCTACAACTTTTGTTTAGAGAGAGTCTGTTGGCTAATTTTGACGTTATTTTTAAAGTTATATTTTAACGGACTTAGACAGTTAAATCCGTTAAAAATTCATAAATTTGTCATCCGACGTCCGATTTCGACTGTCTTTATATCGTTGATCTACTATGAATGATATCTTCAATTCTCATTTAGGTTTTGTCGGCTGAAAGTCGATCGATATAAAATTTGATTTTCGGGATGTGCACTGTTATGCTAAATTTTAGAAAAATCATAACTTCCTCATACGAAGTCAGATTTGGATGTTCTTTTTATGTACGTTCTCAGTCTAACATATACTATGACTCTCGCTTAGATCGATAAGGCTAAAAGTATTTTATCGCAAATTCACTTTTTACGGCACACAACGTCGTGTCGGTTTTGTCGCAAAACTTCGACGGGTCATAACTTCTTTGTTATAATTCGGATTTCAACATTCTTTATATGTATGAAATCGTTCTAACATATACTATAACTTGGTTAAGATTATTTATTATAAGTAATCTTCTATCAAAAATTCATTTTTAACGCTTATTATCTCTAAATTGACTAGCCCGCACCTACGGGAATTACAGTAATCAAGGAAGGACGAGATGTATACGATCAAATGGAGCAAGAAAGTGTACCCAAAGACACCCACATTGTTATTTGTTTATGATTCCTGTGATAGAACTGCATGTTAGTGATAGGCTAGGGATCTTCGGAAATTGGATAATAGAATTGTTTGATGTATGATGCCTGATAGCCTAGGAGAACTCTCTGTTTGATATATGAAATTGACATCATTACTGTAGTTTCTTAGTGTGTGAACCATAGTTGTACATAACTAAGATTCTATAGCTTGAGAATATTTGATTTATCCTTATATCATGTTCCTTGTCTGGTTATGGGCTTATGGTAGAATCAAGTATTCGACTCTCTATGAGATCCAACATTATGTATGATTAGCATGCATGAGTGGCTACATGGTTGGCGGAAGTTTCATGAGTGAGTATGTGGGGGCAACAGACCAGTTTAGGAGTGATTAGCCACGAGAGAGAGAGAGAGAGAGAGAGAGAGAGAAAGAGAGTATAGAATGTATGTGTATCCTAATGGTAGTTTGTTTTCGAGTAGTTTGTGATGATCTACTGAGACAAATATAGGTAGGTGTGGAAGGTAGTATAGGTCCATACTACTGAAAGCATATGTCCCATACGTGTATCAAGGAAGTCACAAGCCCCAAGGGTTTAGCTTCTTTGTGATGATTGTATAGTATGAATGGTGGAATTTTATGACACATTTATTAGTTCATTTTTAGTATGGTGGTCATGAGAGGATCTGTTTCTGGATCTGGAACGGTATCCAACACTGGAGCCATCACGGTCAATCGCAAAGCCTCAGCCTGTGCTCCACGAATGGTGTCCAACACCGGAGCCATCACGGTCAATCGCAAACATACACCTCGCAATGGGGCGCTCTCCGCCCTGCGACTCAGGGCGTCGGCTACCACATTAGCCTTGCCCGGATGGTATAGAATCTCACAATCATAATCCTTGACCACATCCAACCACCTCCTTTGGAGCTTATTGAGGTTGGGCTGATCCATCAAATACTTCAAGCTCTTATGGTCCGTTTATATCGTACACCAAACCCCATACAGATAGTGAAGCAAAATCTTGAGGGCGAACACCACTGCCCCCAACTGTAGATCATGGGTGGGATACCTCGTCTCATGAGGTTTTAGCTGCCTCGATGCGTATGCTATCACATGCCCTTTCTGCATCAGCACCGCTCCCAACCCCAAGATCGATGCATCACAGTATACCACAAAGTCCTCCATCCACTCCGGGAGGGCTAACACCGGGGCTTCGCATAACCTTCGGCGAAGCGTCTCAAAGGAGGCCTGCTGCTCGGGGCCCCATGAAAAAGTGACGCCCTTCCGGGTCAACCTGGTGAGTGGCACTGCGATCTTAGAGAAGTCCTTGATCAATCTTCGATAATAACCCGCCAACCCTAGGAAACTCCTGATCTCGGAGGGTGACCTCGGCACCTCCCAACTCATCACCACCTCAACTTTGGCCGGGTCGACCAATATCCCTTTCTGGTTGATGAGATGACCTAGGAACTGGACCTCTCGCAACCAAAAATCACACTTGGAGAATTTGGCATAAAGCCTCTCCGATCTCAGAACTCCGAGGATCTCCCTCAAATGCTCCTCATGCTGCTCTCTAGATCTCGAATATACCAAAATGTCATCGATGAATACAATCACTGACCGATCCAGCATCGGTCTGCACACTCGGTTCATGAGATCCATGAACACTGCTGGGGAATTGGTGAGCCCGAAAGGCATCACCACGAACTCGTAATGCCCATAACGTGTCCTGAACGCTGTCTTCTGGATGTCCTCATCTCGCACCCTCACTTGATGATATCCAGACCTCAAATCGATCTTGGAGAACCAAGATGCTCCCTGTAACTGATCGAACAAATCGTCGATCCTCGGCAACGGGTAACGGTTCTTGACCGTCAGCTTGTTCAACTCCCAGTAATCAATGCACATCCGGTGTGAACCATCCTTCTTCTTGACAAACAAGATAGGCGCTCCCCACGGCGAGCTGATCGGCCGAATAAACCCCTTCCCCAACAGCTCCTGAAGCTGCGAGGATAACTCTTGTATCTCTGGAGGTGCAAGGCGATAAGGCACCTTAGCGATAGGCGCGGCCCCCGGAACCAAATCAATACTGAACTCCACTTGCCTAACAGGAGGCACACCCGACAACTCCTCTGGAAATACATCCCGGAACTCACACACTATCGGAACCTCGTCAACTGACCTCGGCCTCTCGGAATCCACCCGCGTATCCATCACATACGCCACAAAACCCTTACAGCCCTGCTGTAGACACTGCCTCACCCTAGCGGCCAAACAAAACGCCGATCCAGAACGTGTACCCTCGCCGTACACCGTAAGAAATCCCGCACTAGGGTCTCGTATGGTCACCAACTGTCGCTCGTAGTCGATAATCGCACCGAATCTGCTCAACCAGTCCATGCCCACAATGACACAGACATCACCCATCGCAATAGGAACCAAATCAATCGGGAACTCAACACCGAAAATCTCGAACACGCACCCCCGGAGAACCTCCGTGGCATATATCACCCTCTCGTCAGCTATGGAAACTCTCAGAGGCCGACTCAATGCCTCACGACTAACGTTGATATGCTGACTAAAAGCCAAAGATACAAAAGACCTACTCGCACCCGAGTCAAATAACACCAAGGCAGGTACAGAATTCACAAGAAAAGTACCTACGCATAACATAATATAAGCATAATATCTCAACATCAAAATAAATACACGAAAGAATACATACCAGCCACGACATCGGGCGCTGCGCGGACCTCCTCCGCGGTCAACTGAAAGGCTCCCCCTCGTGCCCTCGGCGCCTCGGCCTTCACTGGCCGACCCTCGGTAGCTCTGATGGCGGCAGTGGCAGATCCCTGAGGTGCTCCCTGAGCTGATCCCCGCAACTGCGGACACTCCGCCTTTCGGTGTCCGGTCTGGTTGCAGTGGAAACACACTGCAAACCCCTTGGGCAGTCCTTGGCCATATGCCCATCCTTGCCACATTTGTAGCAAGATCCAGCTCTACATACTCCATCATGACCCTTGCCGCACTTTCCACAAGTGCGGCCCTTTTGGCTCCCCGATTTGGGATCAGCGGGCTTGGCCCGCTTGGCTGCCGGCTGGGACTGTGCCGGTCGCCGATCCCTCCCCTGAGACTCCGCCTCCTCCCTGGCCTGAGTCTCTAGCTCAATCTCCCTCTTCCGGGAATTTGCCTGAAGCTCGGCAAATGTCCGGTACGAGGATTTCGCCACGAACTCGAGAATTTCTCGCCTCAAAATACTCAAATATCGGCTCATACGTGCCTGCTCAGTGGACACGTGCTCAGGGCAGAACATCGCCCTCTCGTGGAACATCCTGGTAATCACCGTAACAGACTCAGTACCCTGCTTCAGGGTCAGAAACTCCTGGGCCAAGCGCTCCCTCTCCACCTGGGGAACGTACTCATCTCGAAACATGGCAGTGAACCTCTCCCAGGTCACTGCCGCAAGCTCAGCAGGCGTAAAGTGCACCGTCACAAACTTCCACCAGTCCTTCGCTCCCAAGCGAAGCTGGTTCAGCGCAAACCGAACTCTAAAATGCTCAGGAGATGAGCAAGTGAAGAAACACCCCTCTATGTCAGAAATCCATCTCATATCCGCCACCGGGTCCTGTGTCCCATCAAACTCCGGCGGTTTTGTGTTGCTGAACTCTCGGAACAGCAACGCATCACCACCCTGTGGCCTCGCGGCAGCAATAGCTGCGGTGGCCGCTGCAACAGCAGCCTCAGAAAGAGGGGCATAACGCTCGTCGAAGGTCTCAATCAACGTGGTCTTAATAGACCAGAACATCTCTGGTATCTCTGCCCTGATGGCCGCAGCCACCTACTCATGGATGATCCGGCGTATCTCCTCATCACTGGCCCCACTGCTCTCAGGCATAAGACATGTCCTCACCATGATCTACCTCTGAAATACAACATGCGATAAATTAGAATCCATTCGAGCATACTCACACTCGACGACTCATTCCTCCTTGATCCCTGGGCATTCTAATACTACTCTCTGCACCGTATCAAAATACACCCCAAGTCCTCCTCTTCGGATCCCAAGTTCCAGGTACTCTATTATGTATAATCCACTCTCTAACCGATCTCTCATAAGCCCCTCGCTGCTACCTACTCACTCTCATGCATCTCATATCAGCTCACCTCTCCCTAGGCTAAGGCATCACAAATCAGGTCACTCTAGTCCTAATAGGAGTACCTAGCCTACTCTAGCATGAGAATACATCATATCAATATCAATATCACATAACATGAGGGTATTTTGGGAAATCACCATTCGGGCGCGGACTAATCGTACACACAACTCTGCTCTGCGTTTTTTTTCCAAAAAACTTTTACTCTTTTAGAAAATACTTCTCAAATCCTCAGTTTGAGTTCAAATACGCCCGAAGGTGTACTCGAATCCCTCTAACCAAGGCTCTGATACCAACTTGTAACACCGTAAATTTCAAAACAATTTTTCGCATTTTATAAAAACACAAATCATTTAACACTCATAAAAACATTAATGTTTTTAACTCAATCCATTCCATATAAAAATCCCAAGATCTGATAATATAAAAATCCCGTGTGTGTGTGTGTACTGATCAAGCCGGCGCCTTCCCACGGTCATCACTAGTACCTAAAACAAATAACACCAACACTGTAAGCACAAAGCTTAGTGAGTTCCACAAAATTCCACACATAACACATATTAGCCACTCGAGGCTATAACTCTATGGGTCCGTAGACCTTACTCTGTGAACCCTCTGGTTCTAACTCTGTGAACCTTCCGGTTCCAACTCTATAAACATGCACAGCATAAATCACATAGAAATAATGCAGTACAACACATAACATACATATAGCATACAAATACTCTGTCACATAACTCTGATTACCTACTCAAGGTAAAGTATAGTGAGAAGACTCACCTCGCGTATCTCGATAACTCGCAAATCCCGGAAATCACTCACGCTCGATCCCCCGAGCTATAATCCTCCTATAACACAATATATCTCTAATTAACACTTTCACAACTAAGGTTGACTACCCCTATCAAGTCAACACTGGTCAACTCTGGTCAACGGTCAACGGTCAACTTTGACCGGACTCGGCGAGTGCACTAGGGCGACTCGGCGAGTCTATACGTGTTCACTGACTCCCTCGGATCCTCTCTTGTCACGTCGAGTACTTCCCTAACTCGACGAGTTCCACCTGTCATGAATCGCGGGGCCACCACGACTCAACTCGCCGAGTCTCAAGAACAACTCGGCGAGTTCAGGCTTGACTCAGCCCCCTATTGACTCTCCCTGACTCACTGGGTCATCCTCCAACCCGACGAGTCTACTCGCTGAACAATCCACGTGAAACCCCAACCCTACTCGCCGAGTCTCAAGAACAACTCGTCGAGTTCATGCCATGCACAAACTCTTTTGACCTTCTGAGGTCAGATCTACTTTCCCAAACCATAGATATGGTCTTCCCAAGCATGAATGTCACGTAAAGTTCGAAACTTGATGCTTGGACAACCCCCACAAGGCATCAAAAGGAGATTTGGTCCCAAAAATGACAACCTAGGTCCAATAACCCCATAATAACCCAAAAATCTCCAAGGGCTAAGGTCTATGGACCTCTTTGAGTCCAGATCCAAGTCACAAACTCGAAGAGGGACCATTTGCTTCACATAATCACTCTCCAAAGGGGTTAGAAAACCCTAACTCTAAAGATCAACCCTAAAACTGAAGGAGGTTCGAACTATTACCTCAAAATGAAGCCTCTGGACTCTGGATCTGCTGGAATCTCACCTCCTCCTTGCTCTTGCCACCTTCTTCTTGCTAAACAAGGAATACAAAGGCCCAATAGTGACTTCCTCTCTCCCAAAACGAATCAACTCTCTTAGGGTTCTCTCAAGGGACTGGTAGCTGCAATGGGAGGCTATAAGTGCCCTTAAATAGGCTCCAAACCCGGGGAATTAGGGTTTCATTAAATAGCATGGACTCGCCGAGTCCAGACGCGAACCAATGCCCATAGCCGCGATCATACTCGACGAGTTTGGGCTCCAACTCACCGAGTCTCCTCACAAATCTCCAAAAATATAAGAATGAATAATACCTGGGAATCCGGGCTGTTACAGTTTTGATATGACTCTTGGAGAGTTGGAGTGTCCTTTGCGGGTTTCTATCATCATCAAACATGGGGTTTCTACATCGATCGTTTGTTAGGGTTGTGTTTTCGAGATTTTCGGGGTGCCGTATTTGATTGACCTAATCCCTATTCCCATGGGGGATGTGTGCGTAATTATAGGGATAGACTGGTTAAGCAAATTTGGTGAAATGATTGACTGTGAGGGTTAGCGAGTGGTGGTTCGAACCCCAAGTGGAGGGGAACTAACTATTTATGGAGAGGGTACCAGGGTCAGATCAGTATTTTGTTCTGTCGTCAGGGCTCAACGATATCTTCATCATGGGTGTTCGGGTTATCTTGCATATGTGGTCGACACCCGGGTCGGGAAGGAGGTTTTGATTTAAGATGTTCTCGTGCTCAGGGAGTTCCCAGATGTGTTTCTGTAGGAATTTGCCCCTATGCCTCGTGAGAGGAAAGTTGAGTTTAAGATTGATTTGGTCCCCCGTGTGGCCCCGATTGTTAAGGCGTCGTACTGATTGGCACCACCAGAGATGCATGAGTTGTCATCTTAGCTTCTGGAGCTTTTGGGCAAACAATTTATCAGACCGAGCAGTTCTCCTTTGGGAGAAACAGTCTTGTTATTGAAGAAGAAGGATGGGTCTCATCACATGTGTTGATTATCGGGAGTTGAACAAGTTGACGGTGAAAAACCGTTACCTACTTACACGAATTAATGACCTTTTTGATTAGCTGTAGGGTGCATCTTGGTTCTCCAAGATCGATTTGAGGTATGTGTATCATCAAAAGAGGGTTATAGAGGAGGACGTGGAGAAGACATCATTTCAAACAGGTTATGGTCATTTTGATTTTGTAGTGATGTCATTTGGGCTCACCAATGCTCCTCCGACATTTATGGATTTGATGAATCATGTGTTCAGGCTGATGCTCAATCGATCAGACATTGTTTTTATTAATGATATATTGGTTTATTCTAAGACCAGAGAGCAGCATGAGGAGCATCTGCGAGAGCTACTGGGAGTTTCAAGGCGAGAACGGATGTATGGCAAGTTCATCCAAGTGACTTACCCATGTATTTAATTGGTATCTTATGATTGTTGGATTACATGTCTAAGACCATAACTATAATTGGTATGTACTTGACCCGATAGTAGCATGGTCCTTTTGGGTTGCCTTCACCATAGCAATTTGATAGGATGAATTATGGAGAAAGAGGTTAATTGTGATTTATTAATATATTATAAGAATAATATAATAATTGTGAAATCATATTATTTAATTAGTATTGATCAGAAACTAATTTGGAATTAATTTAGTGATCAAAAGAGACTGATTAAATCAACGGGGATTGATTATGTAAATCAGTAATAGTTGTAGTTTGGGCTAATGGACCCTATTGGTATAGGGTGGACGAAAAATATATGAAAGTCCATATAGATTTCGTCCATAGGCTTACCATAAGGGATCCATGTGTTGCTTAGGGCCTAAGCAAGGGAATTAGGGTTTCCAAGTTGAAAACCCTAGAAGCCTCAACTATAAAAGGAACCCCGTGTCTCAAAAATCGGCGCCTATGCATTCATAGATAACCCTAGCCGATTTGAGCCTCTCTAACCTCTCTCTCATAATTCTTCATTGCTACTTGGTGTTTGTGACTCATTAGAGGTGCAACAATTGAGGCACTAAGCTCTTGAAGGTCAAGATCAACTAGCTACGAGGAAAAATTATTCATCTAACCTGGTTTTAGTTATCAGTTTCAAAATTGTGTATGCTAGTCATAGGGTTTATGCTTTGGTTGATTATTTGCATGTATAACTTGAGGTTTATAAGCTTTACTCTAACATAAGCTTCAAATCCTCAAAACATTAAGTAAGATGAGGATGGAGCTTTTCCATATTAAATCTTGTAAAGTGTTTTATTTCTAATTTGTTGGTGTTTGTATTCAAAGTACTAGTGATAGTGACTAAGACATAAACCCAAAAGAGTAAAGGAAGCTAATTTCCACTGATTAGAAAGTAAACCATATCTAGTAAGGTTCAATTTATCCTTTATTTTCACTAAGGCTTTAGATGGTTTTATAAATATGTATCTTAACTTTATATTTGAAAACTTCAATAAAAGTTTCATAATTATCTTTTAACACATAAAATATAATTACAACGAATATAGTTTTTCAATAAAGTTGATTTGGTATCTTCAACTAAATCAATACATTACTGATAAAGGAAGTCATACATCACAATGTATAGTTCCTTCATAATTAATTTCTCTACAATTTAGTGAAATAGCATTAGGAATCTTTTACATATAAATAAGATTCACACATGTCAAATAAACTATATTATTTGCCTTCAAAAATCCATTTCTTTAAGTTGGAATATGTGTATATCATTTATATAATAAATATAACGATGTCAAAGATAAGCCTGATTCAAAATAAGTGTAACGCCCTATTCTGAATCATTGCCCATTTGGGTGTGGGTGATGAAATGTAGATGATTCGGGTGTTCATATTTGGTTTTGGTGCCAAGGGGTATTTTGATGAAATGATAGCGAACATTTATGGAAATTGGATTTCCGTTCGGGGATCTGTAAGGCAAGTATGAGTTGATAAAAGTGTAGAGTTTCTCGTTACCTTTTCATGGATATAATGATCGTCGAAATCGAAATTGTAATGAAGAAGTTATGACCTTCAAAGTATTTTAGGGTTTGAGACGGAACCCTAGTACGTGGGGAGTACATAGGGAGTATGGCAGTATGCGGGGCATACTGATGTGAAAGGTTTTATGCCATCCGTAATGGGGTGTACGGTTAGCATAGCGAGAAGTTTGGATCTGGGTGCGAGACCTCGTACGCTGGGTGTACGAGGGTGAGTAAGAAACCCTATTTTTCGTGATGTACCCTATATAAGCTTTATGTTAGCCTCTTTTTTTCATTTCTCAGCCAACCTCCATACCCTAAAAAGACTAGATCGACCCTCTTAGCCTCTTAGTGGCGTTCTTGAGCTATTAGAAGGTTTTGGTGCACATTTTGCCCTTGGGAAGGAAAGAAGAGAAACTTGAAGTTGTTTTGTTTGGTGGAAAGGCTTTGGATCCAGAATCATCATCTTGTGGGGAAGGTTTCTAAGGTATCAAGTTTTCATATTGGCTTGTATATGTCTAGGTCTCTTCTTGGTTAGTTTGTTGTGATTTTGGTCCCCTTTTTGGGTCTATGGATGAGTTGGGTTGCTTATGGGCTTGTTCTTTCAGATCTGAGTTTGTTTTGGTATCCTTGAGCATAAAGGTGCAAGATTGATGTGAATTTTGGTGTCATGCATGCATTAAGTCATCTATTAAGTCCCTTTTAAGCTTAAGAGCTTCATTTAGCCATGTACGAATGTAAAGTTGGCAACTTTACGTGATAATCCAACTCAAGGAAGTCATATCTATTTTTTGGAACTTTGTCTTAATGGTTTAAGTGAAAAATCAACTTTGTACTTTATAGGGTGAGTACGTTGGGTGTACAAAGAGGTACGCTTAGTGTACAAGCCTCCAAGCGAGTACGTTGCATGTACGTACTTGTACGCCCTACGTACTCTGTCTACTGGGCCTTGTATGTTTGGGCTATCTTTTGGGCTTGGTTGCTTGGGGCTTTGTTGGGCCATCTAATAATATGTGTTTTGGATTAGGGAAAAGTTAATGGGCTTTAGGGTAAGGCCCATGTAAGGGTTTGGGCCCAATTTGGAAAATTGGGCCATAAGTGGGCTTTGGATGATTATTGGGTTGTGGGCCTTTATGATTGGGAGTTTAGGCCTTAATCTTGGACCAAACTAGGTGAGGGGTAAAATGATCTTTTTACCCCATATATGGATTGTTGGATTTGGATTAGAACCCAATTGTTAATTGGGTGTTATTTGTTTGATAGCACGGGGATTCTAGCTGGATTATCAGCTGTCGTGGCGAGTCTCCTTACTGTACTATGGGTCGAAGGCACCAATGCCAACCCATTTGGTTTATGTATTATAGGAAGAACATGGGGTGGCCTTTGGCATTTGCATGAAAGACCAGGAGGTGGCTCCTAGAAGATCTGTATGCAAGACTAGTGTTTGGACTCCAGCAGTTAAGTAGATAAGTAGATGTAGATTTTATGCTAATTTTCTTTGTGATGCTTGCATGGAAGACCAAGAGGTGGCTCCTAGCATGTGTCTGTAATACCCAGGGTTTTGGTCCCCTTTTTGGAAAGAAAGACCATGATACAGCTCGTGGCATAATGGTAAGACTATGCTTGGCACATAACACCTCCTATTGCATGTTGATATGTATGATTTGTCTGTTATGTTTGGTATGTGGTATTTGGGGAACTCATTAAGATTTGTGTTTACAGTTTGTGGTTTATGGTTTCAGGTACTTCCGATTCGAAAGGGAAGGGCCCGACTTGATCGCAGCACATACACACGTGTTTTCCGCAAACTCGTGATTTTGGGAATATACTCTAATAATTATTTTGTTTTGAAATAGTTCTAAATTTTTGAATAAAGGATAACTGAGTGTTTTGATTATATTAAAAATTGAATTTTTATCCTATGATTTTTGGGATTTTACAAGTTGGTATCAGAGCCTTGGTTTGAGGGATTTGGGCATACTCTTGGGTATGCCTAAACTCAAACTGAGGGTTTGGAGAAAAGTTTCATAAAATAAATGTTTTATTAAAAAGGATTTCTAATCAAAGAAAGGGGTGTGATGCGCACAATCTGTCGATCTCGAGTAAGTGGTTCCCAAAATACCAATACATGTTTATTATGATATATGATATGATTATGAGAATTGCATGCTATATTAGGGCTAAGGATCTGCTCAGAATTTTATGATAGGAGAGATGCCTTTATATGCCTAATTGTATGAGCTTTTAGAATTGCATGCTAGTATGGTTTTCAGATAAGTGGATAGAATGGCTTGATTAATGTATGCTAGTTCGATTTTCCGTTGCCTCAATGTTGCTTGCTTTGTGCTTTATGGGACTCTTAGTGATGTTAATTGACTACTAAGTGAATATGATAAGTCACATGTGGAAAGGGTTAAATAATCTCATAGTGATCGATATAACCCTATTGTGCAGCTCTTGTCTGAGTCCAACCGTTCTAGGGTTAAGTCTTTTACTCGAAGGATTATCTTATCTATGTCGCACGTGACTGTATTCATGAGGTAGTTAGTCGACATTGGTAGGAGCCTTTCAACAGCTGAAAAAAGGGTGAGGTCGGGAACCTAAGAAAGCTTAGGAAGTGCTTCAGTGAGTTTTTTTTTTTGCGTTGTTTAGTGAGTATTTGGTGTATCAATTTGAGAAGGTGACTTACTGGATTCGGGATGATTCTTGAGGAAAGTATGGATTGGTTTGGAAGGTAGTATTGGGCCCGTACTACTGAAAGCACAACATCCATACTCGAATCGGGGAGAGTCCTGGAGAATCTAGGAAGCTTGTGGGAGGAGGATTCTTGGGCATGTTCTGATCATTTGCATGTTGTATTTATGTTTGGTGATGAGGACTCAGGTAGGAGGTTATGGTTCTGGTTTCAGCTCAGGTCCAGGTACTGATCCGATTAGCAAGCAGATGCGAGAGTTCATCTCATCGGAGATTACCCACGGTATTTTGGAGCAGAATCCTGTGATCTTTGGTTCGGTCAAGGAGGGTATTCTGGAGATTTTGGATTAGCGCTTGTGCGCGTTTCGTGCTGAGGTTATGGATATCGTTGCAGATCGCACTCTTTCTTTCCGTGAGTTTCGTTCCTGTAGAGCTCCCACGTTCTCTAGGGAGAAGTACCACATTTCCGGTAGGAGATGGTTAACGGATATAGTTGACATGTTCAGGACGGGTTTCTGCCCCGAGGAGGCGAAGCTCAGATGTGCTTCCTGCCTTTTGAAGGACATGGCACGAGATTGGTGGGAGGAGGTAGGACGTGAGGTCGGTGACGATGTTATTGATGCTACTTCATGGAATGATTTTTCGACCAGGTTCCAATCTGAGTTTGAATCGGTGATTGTGGTGCAGCAGTTGACGCAAGAGTTTCAGGATCTCCGCCAGACTACTGAGACTGTGGCAGAGATCACTGCCAAGTTCCGGGGGGAGAGCTTTATTGGTTCCACGATATGCAACGGATGAGGAGATGAAGAATGTAAGGTATCATGATATGTTGAGGAGATGAAGAAGGTAAGCTTTATTTGAGGATCACTAATGGTCGTGAGGGTAGGGCTGGAGCCCCAGCAGAGAGGAGTCGGGGATTGCAGTTTAAGACAGGGGAGGTCAGGACACGAGCAGACGATATTGCGAGTATGTTATCTTTTGCTTTCTTTCAGTTATTATCAATATTTATGTTGTTTGGAATTTTTGTATCGGTTTGGGTAAGCGTAATTTTCGGTTTAATTCCTTGTTATTAATTGAGTTGTATCTTTAAGAATTTTTATATGCCATTTGCATGCAATGAATCTTTAGTGGATCAGAAGGGGTTGAATCTTGTTGAGAAAGTTTCAGAATGATCGGTTGTTATTCTAGTTCTTAGTCGAGATCGGTTCGGGGGTATTGTGTGGAAGGTCTATGGTCAGGTTCAATGGGTTGGTTCTCCAGTATCGTCAGGGTTTCGTGGTTTTAGCTTTTGTGCTTGGTTGGCCACTGGGAGTTCCATGGGAAGTGGTCTATTGCTAAAGCTTTAGGTGTTATCATTAGTGTATATATGTTGGGATTTTGGGGAGTGTTCATATGGTCTTCAAGGGGTTGTGCAATTTTTGGGTTTGACTAGTAATGGAACACTAGCATTAGTAAGCGCATGTTGTCAGCGGTTCAATCATTAGAGGGTAAGATGGATTAGGAATCCTTCAAACCTTGTGTGCTGTAAGAGCTTAGTCGAATCAAAGTGGGGGAGAACCGTTCGGATATCCGGGAACAGATTCAGGCATGAAACTAGGATGAGTTTCACATCGCATCGGGGGGAGAGGCGGCCCAAGTGACCGTCTGGATTGAGGATTGTACGAGTTCGGAGTTCGGGAAACTTCCCAATAGTTGGTTAGCGCCTTTTTGGTGAAGGATATCAGGCTTTCGGTGAACCCAGGGTGGGGTTCCAGGCATAACTCGAGTCCAGCTAGGGTGCTTGGTCGGGTGCATGTTCGACTCTGGTTGTGTAGGGATGGATTGATTTATAGATGAGCGGTAAGACCACGGGTGGTGGCTTTGGCAAAGTAGAAGTTTTGTAAGACTGTCCAGTGGCCCATAGCATTCACTAGTTGGCAGATAGTGTAGAAGTTTTGGAAGACTGCGGGGTGGCCCGTAGCATTCACTAGTTGACATATAGTGTAGAAGTGTTGTAAGACCATGGGGTGGCCCGTAGCATTCACTAGTTAGAAGTTAGTGTGGGAGTGTTGTAAGACTGCAAGGTGGACCGTAGCATTCACCGGTCCCTATGCAACAGTGAGGGTATGGCAAATCCATGATTGGTCACGGGTTTCTTCAGATGGATTAGTCCAGGGTGGGTCAGTTCGTAAGACCATGGGAGGGCCACAACATGATTGGAATCAGGAAATAGTAGGTCATTGGAGAGCAGGTATGACGTAAGACTGTAGTTGGTCATGCATTCATTTTAGCATTGGATTTGGTGGAGAGGTGGTTTGGGTAATTATTGCAAGAGGAGGTTTTCTTTCGGAAGTCGCATGGGGAGATTATGTGTGTACCTTTTGACTCAGCAACTGGGTAAGAGTTCGGTATTTCAGTTGGTTGGCAAACAAGTTGGGACCCGGGAGGTCTCGACTGCTTTTGGAAAGTAGCTCGGGGGCAGTAAGATTAGTCGGGGCAATTTTGGTGATTTGGGATTCCTGTGTGGAGTCTCTTGTTATTTGGGCCATATGCTAAGTCGCTTGATTTTGGATTAAATAATCTCAGAGTGGTTGAATTGAACCTGTTGTGCAGCTCTCATTTGAGTCTAACCGTTACAGGGATGAATCTTTTACTCGAAGGATTATCTGAGCCTTCTATCAAATATAAGTGTTTTACATCAATGGATGGTCGGTGTTTTTGTTCTCGTCGGAAGCATCACGATAATAAAGGGTTAGGAGTGTTTGTTTAAGTACGGAATTCAATGAGGTTTTGGCATGGTAGCAGTATTGTGTGGGCGATCTGTAGGGAAGTCAGATCAATTCGAGATTTCAAGTTTCGGAAAGGTAGAAGTGGTTTTCTGCAAGGGTTTAAGGATTCGTTCTTCTTCGGGTTTGGAGAGTTCTGCTAGGGTTGGTTTTGGTTGCCTTAGGAAGGTTGTGGTATTCTCGGGTTTGTGGCTATGTTGCTCAGGATGTTTGGCGTGTCGAGAAAGCTAAGGACTTATTTCGAGGACGAAATCTAATTTAAGTGGGGGAGAGTTGTAATGCCATGTTTCGAATCGTTACCTATTTGGGTGTGGGTGATAAAATGTAGATGATTTGGGCGTTCGGATTTGGTTTTGGTGCCAAGGGGTATTTTGGTAAAATCGTAACGGGATTTTATGGAAATTGGAATTCCGTTTGGGGAGCTGTATAGCAAGTATGAGTTGATAAAAGTGTAGAGTTTCTCATTACCTTTTCATGGATATAAGGATTGTCGAAATCGGATTTGTAACGAAGAATTTATGACCTTCAAAGTATTTTAGGGTCTGAGAAGGAACCCTAGTACGCAGGGCGTACATAGGGAGTAGGCGAGGCGTACTGATGCGAAGGGTGTTATGCCATGCATAAGGGTGTTCGTTTGGATGGATCGGTTCAATCCGATCCAATTAAGTAAATCCAAATTGATTTCGATTTTCAAAATGTGGATCCAAATAGTCCAAACTAAATTGAAATCCGATCCGATCCGATCCAATTACAATTCGGTTGGATCAGTTTTTATAATTTGGTTTTCAAAAACCATAACATTTTAAAAGGACATAGAATTATAATATAATCTAATTTTACAGAAGAAGCAAAAACAAATTATTTACTTGTGATTTAGAACTTCTAAACAACCACTAACAAGACATCACAGTTTATTATTTAATAGATAAAAAAAATGTTTGAGAGAAATATTAATGTCTTTTATTAGGTAAAACTTTTTGAACTTATTTAAAATTTTTTATAAAATTAATAAATAATTATAAATATATTGAAAATAAATCCATAAGAAATTGTTATTCGGTTTTTTTGGACTATTCAGTTCTTATTTTATAAACCAAAACCAATCCGAAATCCAAAATAATAATTCGGTTTTATTGAAAACCAATCCAAATATCCAAATATCCGAATCAAATTGTCCAATTGGACAATTCGGTTTTATCCAAATAGTGAACAGCCCTAGCCATGCATAGTGGGGCGTACACTTAACATAGTGCGAAGTTTGGATCGGGGTGCGAGACCTTGTACGTTGGGCGTACGAGGGTGAGTAAGAAACCCTAATTTTTCATGATTTACCCTATATAAGCTTTATGTTAGCCTCTTTTTTCATTTCTAAGTCGGCCTCTATACCCTAAAAACCCTAGATCGGCCCTTTTAGCCTCTTGGTGGTGTTCTTGACCTATTATAAGGTTTTGGTGCACATTTTGCCCTTGGGAAGGAAAAAAGAGAAGCTTGAAGTTGTTTTGTTTGGTGGAAAGGCTTTGGATCCATAATCATCATCTTGTGGGGAAGCTTTTTGAGGTATCAAGTTTGCATCTTGGCTTGTATATGTCCAGATCTCTTGTTGGTTAGTTTGTTGTGGTTTTGCTCTCTTTGTTGGGTCTATGGATGAGTAGGGTTGTTTATGGGCTTGTTCTTTCAGATCTGAGTTTATTTTAGTATCCTTGAGCATAAAGGTGCAAGATTTATGTTAATTTTGGTGTCATGCATGCATTAAGTCATCTATTAAGTCCCCTTTAAGCTTAAGAGCATCATCTAGCCATATATTAACGTAAAGTTGGCAACTTTACGTGATAATCCAGCTCAAGGAAGTCAGATCTATGTTTTAGAACTTTCTCTTAATGGTTTAACTGAAAAATCAAGTTTGGGTTGTATAGGGTGAGTACGTTGGGCGTACAAGCAGGTACGCTTAGCGTACAAGCCTCCAAGCGAGTACGATGTGCGTACGTACTTATACGCCTTGTGTACTCTGTCTGTTGGGCCTTGTATGTTTGGCTATCTTTTGGGCTTGGTTGCTTGGGGCTTTGTTAGGCCATCAAATAATATGTGTTTTGGATTAGTGAAAAGTTAATGGGATTTAGGGTAAGGCCCATGTAATGTTTTGGGCTCAATTTGGAAAATTAGGCCATAAGTGGGTTATGGATGATTATTGGTTTGTGGGCCTTTATGATTGGGAGTTTGGGCCTTAGTCTTGGACCAAACTAGGTGAGGGGTAAAATGGTATTTTTACCCCATATATGGATTTTTGGATTTGGATTGGAACCTAATTGTTAATTGGGTGTTATTTGTTTGATAGCGCGGGAATTCTAGCGGATTTGCAATCAGAGATTTATTTGTGGTTTTAGTTGTCATGGCAAGTCTCCTCATTGTAGTATGGATCTGTAACAGCCCGGATTCCCAGGTATTATTTATTCTTCCAATTTTTGGTGTTTTGTGAGGAGACTCGGCGAGTTGGAGCTCAAACTCGCCGAGTATGATCGCGGTTTGGGAAAGGGTTCGCGTCCAGACTCGGCGAGTCCAAAAGGTGGACTCAGCGAGTCCACGCTGTTTAATGAAACCCTAAATTTCAGGGTATGAGACCTATTTAAAGGGGCTTATGGCCGTCATTTGCGGCCACCAACCCCAGAGAGAACCCTAAAAGAGTCCTTGAGCGTTTTGTGAGAGAGAAGAGGAAGATCCTTGATTATTTGTGGGTGATTTTGCATATAGAAGAGGATCAAGGCAAGAGGAGACCAAGGGAGGTGCTAATATAGTGATTCTTGAGCTCAGAGACTTCATTTGAGGTAACCATTCGTTCATTTCTCAGCCCTTGGTGTAAATCTTAGAGTTAGGGCTTCTTTGTGGAATGATTTATGGAGTAATTGGCCTCTTCTTGTGTTGATGCTTTAGATCTGGACCCAAAGAGGTCCAGAGACTCTTTTCCCTCAAGCTTTATGAGTGTTAATGGAGGCCATGAGCTTAGAATAGCATTCTAGAGACCATATCATCAAATAAGGCCTTTGGACCTTTGCATGAGCACCAAGATTGTAACTTTACGTGATGAATGTGCTTGGAAGGACTGGATCTATGAGTTATTGGAACGGATCTGACTTCAGGAGTGAGTTTGAGTTTATGCATGGCATAGACTCGCCGAGTCCGAAGAACAAACTCGACGAGTAGCATGAAGATTGTCCTTAACCACTTTGCGAGTGGTCTTGCCAAGTTAAGGGGTTGACTCAGTGAGTTAGGGAGAGTCAGAGAGGGTTGACGGGTGGACTGAGTCAAGCTGGAACTCGCCGAGTTGTTCTTGAGACTCGGCGAGTTGAGTCGTGGTGGCCGTGCGATTCATACCAGGTGGAACTCGTCGAGTCAGGGAAGTACTCGACGTGTCAAGGGAGGATCCTAGGGAATTAGTGAACACGTATAGATTCGCCGAGTCCGGTCAAAGCTGACCGTTGACCGTTGACCGTTGACCGTTGACCGTTGACCAGAGTTGGCCAGTGTTGACTTGATAGGGGTAGTCAACCTTAGTTGTGAAAGTGTTAATCAGAGATATATTGTGTTATAGGAGGATTATAGCTCGGGGGATCGAGCGTGAGTGATTTCTGGGATTTGCGAGTTATCGAGATACGCGAGGTGAGTCTTCTCGCTATACTTTACCTTGAGTAGGTAATCAAAGTTATGTGACAGAGTATTTGTATGCTATATGTATGTTATGTGTTGTACTGCATTATTTCTGTGTGATTTATGTTGTGCATGTTTATAGAGTTGGAACCGGAAGGTTCCCAGAGTTAGAACTAGAGGGTTCACAGAGTAGGGTCTAGGACCCACAGAGTTATAGCCTCGAGTGGCTAATATGTCTTATGCATGGTATTTTGGGGAACTCACTAAGCTTTGTGCTTACAATGTTGGTGTTATTTGTTTCAGGTACTAGTGATGACCGTGGGAAGGCGCCGGCTTGATCAGTACACACACACACGGGATTTTATGTTATCAGATCTTGGGAATATTATATAGCATGGATTGAGTTTCAAACATTGATGTTTTTATGAATGTTAAATGAAATTGTGTTTTATATTATGCGAAAAATTGTTTTGAAATTCACGGAGTTACAAGTTGGTATCAAAGCCTTGGTTTGAGGGATTCGAGTACACCTTCGGGCGTATTTGAACTCAAACTGAGGATTTGAGAAGTATTTTCAAAAAAAAAGTAAAAGATTTTTGGAAGAACGTAGAGCAGAGTTGTGTGTACGATCAGTCCGCGCCCGAATGGTGATTTCCCAAAATACCCTCATGTTATGTGATATTGATATTGAGATGATGTATTCTCATGCTAGAGTAGGCTAGGTACTCCTATTAGGACTAGAGTGGCCTGATTGGTGATGCCTTAGCCTAGGGAGAGGTGAGCTGCTATGAGATGCTTGAGAGTGAGTAGGTAGCAGCGAGGGGCTTATGAGATATCTGTTAGAGAGTGGATTATTCATGATAGAGTACTTGGAATTGGAATCCGAAGAGGAGGACTTGGGGTGTATTCTGATACGGTGCGGACAGTAGTATTGGGCCCGTATTACTGAAAGCACCGGAGCGGTGTACAACCCAAGTAGGAATCTTTGGAATGCCAAGGATCAAGGAGGAATGAGTTGTCGAGTGTGAGTATGCTCGAATGGATTCTAATTTATCGTATGTTGTATTTCAGAGGTAGATCATGGTGAGGACACGTCTGATGCCTGAGAGCAGTGGGGCCAGTGATGAGGAGATCTGCCGGATCATCCATGAGGAGGTGGCTGCGGCCATCAGGGCGGAGATACTAGAGATGTTTGTGTCTATTAAGACCACGTTGATTGAGACCTTCGATGAACGTTATGCTGCTCTTTATGAGGCTGCTATTGCAGCGGCCACCGCAGGTATTGCTGCCGCGAGGCCGCAGGGTGGTGATGCGTTGCTGTTCCGGGAGTTCAGCAACACAAAACCGCCAGAGTTTGATGGGACCCAGGACCCGGTGGCGGCTATGAGATGGATTTCTGACATAGAGGGGTGTTTCTTCACTTGCTCATCTCCTGAGCATTTGAAGGTTCGGTTCGCGCTGAACCAGCTTCGCTTGGGAGCGAAGGACTGGTGGAAGTTTGTGACGGCACACTTTACGCCTGCTGAGCTTGTGGCGGTGAACTGGGAGAGGTTCACTGCCATGTTCCGAGATGAGTACGTTCCCCAGGTGGAGAGGGAGCGTTTGGCCCAGGAGTTTCTGACCCTCAAGCAGGGTACTGAGTCTGTTACGGTGATTACCAGGATGTTCCATGAGAGGGCGATGTTCTGCCCTGAGCACGTGTCCACTGAGTAGGCACGTATGAGCCGATATCTGAGTATTTTGAGGCGAGACATTCGGGAGTTTGCGGCGAACTCCTCGTACCGGACATTGGCCGAGCTTCAGGAAAATGCCCGGAAGAGGGAGATTGAGCTAGAGACTCAGGCCAGGGAGGAGGAGGAGTCTCAGGGGAGGGATCGGCGACCGGCGCAGTCTGAGTCGGCAACCAAACGGGCCAAGCCCGTTGATCCCAAATCAGGGAGCCAGAAGGGCTGCACTTGTAGGAAGTGCGGCAAGGGTCACGATGGAGTCTGTAGAGCGGGATCTTGCTACAAGTGTGGCAAGGAGGGGCATATGGCCAAGGACTTCCCCAAGGGGTTTGCGGTGTGTTTCCACTGCAACCAGGTCGGACACCGGAAGGCAGAGTGTCCGCAATTGCGAGGATCATCTCAGGGAACACCTTAGGGATCTGCCCCTGCCGCCATCAGAGCTACCGAGAGTCGTCCAGTGAGACCGAGGCGCCGAGGGCACGAGGGAGAGCTTTTCAGTTGACCGCGAAGGAGGTCCACGCAGCGCCCGATGTCGTGGCTGGTATGTATTCTTGCGTGTATTTATTTTGATGTTGAGATATTATGCTTATATTTTGTTACGCGTAGGTGCTTGTCTTGTGAATTCTGTACCTGCCTTGGTGTTGTTTGACTCGGGTGCGAGTCGGTCTTTTGTATCTTTGGCTTTTAGTCAGCATATCAGTGTTAGTCGTGAGGCGTTGAGTCGGCCTCTGAGAGTTTCCATAGCTGACGAGAGGGTGATATATGCCATGGAGGTTCTCTGAGGGTGCGTAGTTGAGATTTTTGGTGTTGAGTTCCTGATTGATCTGGTTCCTATAGCGATGGGTGATGTCTGTGTCATTGTGGGCATGGACTGGTTGCGCAGATTCGGTGTGGTTATCGACTGCGAGCGACAGCTGGTGACCATACGAGACCCTAGTGGGGGAGTTATTACGGTGTACGGCGAGGGTACATGTTCTGGATCAGCGTTTTGTTCGGCCGCTAGGGCAAGGCAGTGTCTACAGCAGGGCTGTAAGGGTTTTGTGGCGTATGTGATGGATACGCGGGTGGATTCCGAGAGACCGAGGTCTGTTGAGGAGGTTCCGATAGTGCGTGAGTTCCCTGATGTATTTCCTGAGGAGTTGCCAGGTGTGCCTCCTGTGAGGCAAGTGGAGTTCAGTATCGATTTGGTTCCGGGGGTCGCGCCTATCGCTAAGGTGCCTTATCGCCTTGCACCTCCAGAGATGCAAGAGTTATCCTCGCAGCTTCAGGAGCTGCTGGGAAAGGGGTTTATTCGGCCGAGCAGCTCGCCGTGGGGAGCGCCTATCCTGTTCGTTAAGAAGAAGGATGGTTCACACCGGATGTGCATTGATTACCGGGAGTTGAACAAGCTGACGGTCAAGAACCGTTACCCGTTGCCGAGGATCGGCGATTTGTTCGATCAGTTGCAGGGAGCGTCTTGGTTCTCCAAGATCGATTTGAGGTCTGGATATCATCAGGTGAGGGTGCGAGATGAGGACGTCCAAAAGACAGCGTTCAGGACGCGTTATGGGCATTACGAGTTTGTGGTGATGCCTTTTGGGCTCACCAATGCCCTGGCAGTGTTCATGGATCTCATGAACCGAGTGTGCAGGCCGATGCTGGATCGGTCGGTGTTTGTATTTATCGACGACATTCTGGTATATTCGAGATCTAGAGAGCAGCATGAGGAGCATTTGAGAGCGGTTCTCGGAGTTCTGAGATCGGAGAGGCTTTATGCCAAATTCTCTAAGTGTGATTTCTGGTTGCGGGAGGTCCAGTTCTTAGGACATCTCATTAACCAGAAAGGGATATTGGTCGACCCGGCCAAAGTTGAGGCGGTGATGAGTTGGGAGGTGCCGAGGTCACCCTCCGAGATCAGGAGTTTCCTAGGGTTGGCAGGGTATTATCGGAGATTTATCAAGGATTTCTCTAAAATCGCAGTGCCACTCACCAGGTTGACCCGGAAGGGTGTTGCTTTTTCATGGGGCCCCGAGCAGCAGGCCTCCTTTGAGACACTTCGCCAAAGGTTATGCGAAGCCCCGGTGTTAGCCCTCCCGGAAGGGATGGAGGACTTTATGGTATACTGTGACGCATCGATTTTGGGGTTGGGGGCGGTGCTGATGCAGAGAGGGCATGTGATAGCATATGCATCGAGGCAGCTGAAGCCTCATGAGATGAGATATCCCACCCATGATCTAGAGTTGGGGGCAGTGGTGTTCGCCCTCAAGATTTGGCGTCACTACCTGTATGGGGTTCGGTGTACGATATACACGGACCATAAGAGTTTGAAATATTTGATGGATCAGCCCAACCTAAATATGCGACAGAGAAGGTGGTTGGATGTGGTCAAGGATTATGATTGTGAGATCCTGTACCACCCAGGCAAGGCTAATGGTGTAGCTGATGCACTGAGTCGCAGGGCGGAGAGCACCCCGCTGCGGGATGTATGTTTGAGATTGACCGTGATAGCTCCAGTGTTGGACGTCATTCGTGGGGTACAGGCTGAGGCTGTGCAACCTGAGATGCAGAAGAAAGAGCGGGTTGTTGGTTTGGTTTCAGAGTTCGTTACCGATGGTCGGGGGC
This sequence comes from Lactuca sativa, assembly GCF_002870075.4. NCBI lineage: Eukaryota > Viridiplantae > Streptophyta > Magnoliopsida > Asterales > Asteraceae > Lactuca > Lactuca sativa. Next base: position 312,435,726 of record NC_056626.2, read on the forward strand.
TTATGACATTCCATGGGCATATCTGGGTGCCGTTTGTGGGAGGAACGTGTGCCATTTTGATGGAAGAGGCTCATCGGTCGAAATTTTCGATCCATCCTGGGGCCACTAAGATGTATTTGGACCTGTATGAAGAGGGATGTTGTGTGGTTTGTTGAGAGGTGCTTGACCTGCCGTAGGGTTAAGGCCGAGCACCAGAGGCCGCATGGTAAGTTGCAGCCGTTGGAGGTTCCCGAATGGAAGTGGGAACAGATCACCATGGATTTTATCACCAAATTGCCAAGGACTGCCAGAGGAGTTGATGCAATTTGGGTGATTGTGGACAGGTTGACGAAGAGCGCTCACTTTCTTGCTATCAGCGAGAGTTCTTCAGCAGAGAAACTGGCAGAGGTGTACGTGAAGGAAGTGGTATCTCGGCATGGGGTGTCGATCTCGATTGTTTCAGACCGTGACGTGCGTTTCACTTCCAGATTCTGGAAGAAGTTTCATGAGGAGTTGGGTACTAGGCTGCATTTTAGTACCGCATATCATCCCCAGATAGACGGTCAGAGTGAGCGGACGATTCAGACGCTCGAGGACATGCTCTGGGCATGTGTGTTGGATTTCGGGGGTAGTTGGGATGCATATTTGCCCTTGGCAGAGTTTTCCTACAACAACAGCCATCATTCGAGCATTGGTATGCCGCCCTTTGAGTTGTTGTATGGGAGGAGGTGTCGGATCCCCAATTGTTGGGGAGAGGTTAGACAGTGTGTGATGGGCAGTACAGAGATCGTGCTTCAGACGACAGAGCAAATCCAGCAGGTCAGACAGAGGTTGTTGACCGCTCAGAGTCGTCAAAAGAGTTATGCAGACAAACGCCGGTCCGAGCTTGAGTTTCAGGTCGGCGACCTCGTACTCCTGAAGGTCTCTCGTTGGAAAGGAGTGATTCGATTCAGGAAGAGGGGCAAGTTGGGGCCCCGATATATTGGTCCCTTCCGAGTGATCGCGAGGGTAGGCCGGGTAGCCTATCGTTTGGACTTGCCAGCAGAGTTGGGGCAGATTCACGACACTTTCCATGTGTCGCAACTGCGGAAGTGTATAGCCGATGAGTCGGCAGTGGTTCCTTTAGATGATATTCAAGTGGATGCGAGCCTGAATTATGCTGAGAAACCTGTAGCAATCCGAGATCGGAAAATCAAGGTTCTGAGGAACAAGGAGATACCCTTGGTTTTAGTTCAGTGGCAGCATCGTAAGGGGTTCGAGATGACTTGGGAGCCGGAGCATGAGATGCGTGAGCAGCATCCGGAGTTATTTGCAGAGCAAGACTTCGAGGGAGAAGTCTAGTTCTAGTGGGGGAGAATTGTAACAGCCCGGATTCCCAGGTATTATTTATTCTTCTAATTTTTGGTGTTTTGTGAGGAGACTCGGCGAGTTGGAGCTCAAACTCGCCGAGTATGATCGTGGTTTGGGAAAGGGTTCGCGTCCGGACTCGGCGAGTCCAAAAGGTGGACTCGGCGAGTCCACGTTGTTTAATGAAACCCTAAATTTCAGGGTATGAGACCTATTTAAATGGGCTTATGGGCGTCATTTGCGGCACTAACCCCAGAGAGAACCCTAAAAGAGTCCTTGAGCGTTTTGTGAGAGAGAAGAGGAAGATCCTTGATTATTTGTGGGTGATTTTGCATATAGAAGAGGATCAAGGCAAGAGGAGACCAAAGGAGGTGCTAATCCAGTGATTCTTGAGCTCAGAGACTTCATTTGAGGTAACCATTCATTCCTTTCTCAGCCCTTGGTGTAAATCTTAGAGTTAGGGCTTCTTTGTGGAATGATTTATGGAGTAATTGGCCTCTTCTTGTGTTGATGCTTTAGATCTGGACCCAAAGAGGTCCAGAGACTCTTTTCCCTCAAGCTTTATGAGTGTTAATGGAGGCCATGAGATTAGAATAGCATTCTAGAGACCATATCATCAAATAAGGGCTTTTGACCTTTGCATGAGCACCAAGATTGTAACTTTATGTGATGAATGTGCTTGGAAGGACTGGATCTATGAGTTATTGGAACGGATTTGACTTCAGGAGTGAGTTTGAGTTTATGCATGGCATAGACTCGCCGAGTCCGAAGAACAGACTCGGCGAGTAGCATGAAGATTGTCCTTAACCACTCTGCGAGTGGTCTTGCCGAGTTAAGGGGTTAACTCAGTGAGTCAGGGAGAGTTAGAGAGGGTTGACGGGTGGACTGAGTCAAGCTGGAACTCGCCGAGTTGTTCTTGAGACTCGGCGAGTTGAGTCGTGGTGGCCCTGCGATTCATGCCAGGTGGAACTCGTCGAGTCAGGGAAGTACTCGACGTGTCAAGGGAGGATCCTAGGGAATTAGTGAACACGTATAGACTCGTCGAGTCGCTCTAGTGCACTCGCCGACTCCGGTCAAAGCTGACCGTTGACCGTTGACCAGTGTTGACTTGATAGGGGTAGTCAACCTTAGTTGTGAAAGTGTTAATTAGAGATATATTGTGTTATAGGAAGATTATAGCTCAGGGGATCGAGCGCGAGTGATTTCCGGGATTTGCGAGTTATCGAGATACGCGAGGTGAGTCTTCTCACTATACTTTACCTTGAGTAGGTAATCAGAGTTATGTGACAGAGTATTTGTATGCTATATGTATGTTATGTGTTGTACTGCATTATTTCTATGTGATTTATGTTGTGCATGTTTATAGAGTTGGAACCGGAAGGTTCCCAGAGTTAGAACTAGAGGGTTCACAGAGTAGGTCTACGGACCCACAAAGTTATAGCCTCGAGTGGCTAATATGTGTTATGCGTCGTATTTTGGGGAACTCACTAAGCTTTGTGCTTACAGTGTTGGTGTTATTTGTTTCAGGTACTAGTGATGACCGTGGGAAGGCGTCGGCTTGATCAGTACACACACACACACGAGATTTTATGTTATCAGATCTTGGGAATATTATATAGCATGGATTGAGTTTCAAACATTGATGTTTTTATGAATGTTAAATGAAATTGTGTTTTATATTATGCGAAAAATTATTTTGAAATTCACGGTGTTATAGGATCGAAGGCACCAATGCCGGCCCATTTGGTTTATGTATTATAAGAAGACCAGGGGTGGCCTTTAGCATTTGCATGAAAGACTAGGAGGTGGCTCCTGGCATATCTTTATGCAAGACTAGAGTTTGGACTCTGGCAGTTAAGTAGATAAGTAGATGTAGATTATATGCTAGTTGTTATTGTGATGCTTGCATGGAAGACCAAGAGGTGGCTCCTGGCACGTGTCTATAAGACCCAGGGTTTTGGTCACCGGAGTGGCAAGGAAAGACCATGATACAGCTCATGGCATAATGGTAAGACTATGGTTGACACATAGCACCTCCTATTACATGTCGATATGTATAATTTGTATGTAATGTTTCGTATGTGGTATTTGGGGAACTCACTAAGATTTGTGCTTACAGTTTGTGGTTTATGGATTCAGGTACTTCCGGTTCGAAAGGGAAGGGCCCGACTTGATCGCAACGCATACGCCCGTGTTTTCCGCAAACTCATGATTTTGGGAATGTACTCTGATAATTGTTTTGTTTTGAAATACTTATAAATTTTTGAATAAAGGATAATTGAGTGTTTAGATTATATTAAAAATGAAATTTTTATCCTATTATTTTCGGGATGTTACAATAAGCTTAAGTCAAAACTGTTTACATATAGAACTTATTTAAAAAAATGTTGATATTTACTTTATAAATATATTAAAAGATATAGTTCTCTAAAACAAAATTTAATCTTTACAAAATATGAAGATGGTCATTATGAAACATGATTTAAGTAAATAATCAATCATTTAATAAATTATCTGAGACACACACACACACACACACACACACATATATATATATATATATATATATATATATATATATAGTCAGACTAAATAAAAACATAAATTGTTCCAAAACAAATATTATTTTTTAATACAAATACTTTATCTTCTAAGTATAAATAATAAACTAAACTCCGAGAATGCAGTTTTAGCTTGCTTATGCTCAGTTGCTTACTCTTCTTAAAAAATCTTTAAGTTATTCACAAATATTAGATTAAGATTAAGTATCAAGAGTGTTATATGAAAAGTATAAGTTTTATCTAGTAGATACCTTAAGTATTAGTATCTATAAACTTTCTTTTTAGATAAGAGGGATTGTTCTTCTTCCAGTGTCCTGTTTCTCTACAGAAGAAATATGATCTATCTCTGTGAGCCTTCTTGGATTTTTTGGATTAAAGGTGTCGTTTCCATGATCTAATTGCCTCTTGAAACACACATGGTGACTCTCTTCAGACTTGCACACTTCCTATGTTTGATCTGGCTCAAACCAAATAGCTCTGGATCTCACGGATATCTGCTTCACATGACGAAACATATAAAATACTTCCAAAATTTTCAGTTCCTTCCAAAGGTCAAGAATAATTGTACTCAATTTGATGTTAGAAACATCATCAGCATAACAACAACGCTTCCGTCAAACACTATGTTCAGTTTTACTGATAAGTGCAGGTTGTTTAGGAATATGGCCTTTAATAATGTACAATTTATGATCTCTTTCGAGATCCTCGTCAAGATACGAAACATGTCGTAGAAATTGTATCTGTCGAATGTTATATACTCTTGTAGATCAACAAAAGAATGGTGATGCATGGTTATGAGATCGACTTTTGTTTTCATCTAAAATTTTTTAACAAAATTCATATAATATTTTTAATATTTAAGTATTCAATAATTAATATCCTTAAGTTTTAAAAACATTAATTATTAAAGTTTAGGAATCAAGTTGCAAAACAAATAAATGGTTAGATGACATTTATCTATATCATTGAATTCAACTAGGTAGATATCGAATATCATTTACTATTTTTAATATTTAAATCTTCTATGTCTCAGATCTCCATTGCTTAGGTGACCTTTATCATAACAAATTTCCGATCAAAATTTCAGTTTGAAGAACTTGTGTAATTGACCTATAACTAGATTATAGAAATCGTGAACACATCTCGACCATCAAAAGATAACACATAGCGGTTAAGTGACTTTTATCCCACTAGCATATACAAGAGACAAGTGAATATCATTCAAATAGGATTGCATAGATTTGAGTTTAAATAAGAAGTCTTTGATGTTTTTATAATTCTAGTTTACAACGGATATTGTATCATGGTTATTGCATGCATCCAATAAGTCCTGGTATACTTTTATTTAAAATCATATTTTAACAATGTTCTTCTATAAAATCTAAATTTTATACAATCGACATGATCAAATTTTAAATTTAATAACTAGTATTAAATTTTATTGTTTGAGCGCTAAAAAACATTTGTCAACCTTTTAATAAAACCTCCTTTTATAAAATAGGGTTTGAAGTTTAATAAGTCTCTAAAGTCTCAATTTTAAAATTATATAATTTTAATCCTGAAATTTACCATGGTTGAGGAACGATGACAACTCCGACGACGAAATAAACGAGGGAGGCTCCATCCTTGTTCTTCATTTTCTCCTCCATGTTTCTTTGTACTATGTTTTCTTAATGAAAAAGGTCAATGATTTTATGATGAATGAAAGGATTCCTTTCGAAAAATGGAAATGAAAGTTTAATCGATCAGTGTGTGTTTTGCATTTAAACATTATACAGAATGAGATTTTGATTAAAGATGGCATATGGATGTTCGATCATGTTTACCATGTATCAAGAACACATGAAAAAGGGTTTAAGAATAGAGAGGCAGAGTGAAAAATAAAGAGAATTACATGCAAGACTTTATATAAAAATGCTTTTTGTTTTATAACTTCTTAAAGACAATATATTGTATGTCTAATTTTTATTTTTGATATTAAAATTATAATAAAATTATAATATATAATTTTTTAAATGGTGTATTATAAAGTTGAGGGGTGGCATGGCTCCCATATCTTTTAAAAAAAAGTAATTAATAATCAATTAATTTATAGAAAAACAATAAAAAATAATAAATAAATAGATAAGGTAACAATAATCGATTAAAGTAAAATAGAAATCAAATGTGCAACAAAAATACGATCTATATTTAAAGTCCAAATACATATATTACTGGAAACCATAAGGACCATTCTGTATAATTTACCCAAAGAGAATGTTCATGCAGTTAGTTTTCTTCGGGCTTACAATCTTTGTGTTTTCGCAAGTGGATGTGAGAATAAATTTTAGAAGTAATAAATAAATAAAAAGAAAGCAGTATGAACACACCCAAGTCGTCGATAGAATAAAACAAATACAATTATAAACGTGCACTTGAATGAGTGAAATAAAATAAAACCTATCATGTTAAGTAAAAAACTAATTAGTTATTATGTCGGTGTTTTGTTTTTATATCACATGGCTCTATATATGTGTTATCAACCTAATTAATACCAACCGAACCTAGTCCAACCCAACTCTTGATCCAACGAATTACATTTATTTTTCGAAACTCATTTGAAACTTGAAAGGAAGGTTTAGAGAAATAATTTCTAAACATCAATAATTGTTTCATTATATTATAAATAAAAAGATGTATCGTATATTAATTAGATCTTGTGACATTGTGGTATAATTACACCTGTAACTACCAGAAAAGATGCTAGTATTACTTATTATCAACAGTTTTATATATTCGTTCAGTTTAAAAGAAAAATGCCACCTATTTTAGCAACAATTTTTTGTTAATTTTTTTCTACAAAAAAGCCAGTATAATATATATATATATATATATATATATATATATATATATATATATATATATATATACACACACACACTAGCCGTTTACCCGCGCCAAGCGATAGATGTGACAATGGTGGTTGAATGCTGAAAGATGAATTAAACCCTAGAAATGGAAACGTCAGCGATATATATCCAAGATTTGTGAACAGAAATTGCGAGATTTGGGGAAATACGGAGATAAGGAATGAACCGGGTCAAAATAGCCTAAGAATAGGGGATAAGATATTTGACATTTTCAACTGTTGACCATATGTACTCTACTCTTTTTGTAATGCATAAATTGATTGTACAAATGCATTGTATGTTTGTACGACTTAAAATTCAACATTTGACCAAAGATGTTTTATAAGGTAATTAAGATATATATATATATATATATATATATATATATATATATATATATATATATATATATATATATATATATATATATACGCTAGCCGTTTACCCGCGCAAAGCGACGGGTGCAGATCAACAAAATGACATAAAAAATTTGTTAAACAAAATGACGAACAGATAGAGATTTCTTATACCTGGGCTAGGATTAAACGTAAGACATTTTTGGGCTTATTCGATTTTAATAGAAAGAAAAACAAAGGAAGAGGTAGCGAGCATGAGAGAGAACCAAGGTTTTGCGGTCAATGGCAAAGCATTCATGATAGACGAATGCTAGATCAATGCGTCTCTTCCAGTTTATATGAAATGTTTTATAACGTGTACATCGTATTAGACCGATTCAAATGGATATGAAGAACACTTGGTCAAACTTTGACCCATTCAAAATCTTATCATCATCTTATTTGACTTTTTCATTATTATTGACAAATTCAGTATTTAGCGATTCAATTGGATATGAGGAACACTTGGTCAAAGTTTGACCCATTCAAAATCTTATCATCATCATCTTATTTAACTTTTTCATAAATGCTGACCGGATAAGATTTAATATTTACCGATTCAATTGGATATGAGGAACACTTGGTCAAACTTTGACCCATTCAAAATCTTATCATCATCATTTTATTTGACTTTTTCATAAATGTTGACCGGATAAGATTTAGTATTACCGATTCAATTAGATATGAGGAACACTTGGTCAAATTTTGACGCATTCAAAATCTTATCATCATCATCTTATTTGACTTTTTCATATTTAACCCATTCAATTTGAAGATAAGCTTAGAAGACCTATTCAAAATCTGTCTTTGACCGGATAAGATTTATTATTCTCCGATGCATAAAATTATTGTATATGATGCTTAAAAGTCTGTACCTTTTAAAATTCAGCAAAATCTTGTAAATGTTTTTTAAGGTATATATATATATATATATATATATATATATATATATATATATATATATATCAGATTACAAAAGATCTTATATTACATCTAAGTTTTCAAATGTTAACGACAAGGAGTCATTTGCACTTAAAATAAACAGAAATTTTGAAGTACAAGTTTGTAACACAATCTCGGACGCATCTTTATTTTTAACACCAAAATAAAGTAAAAATATTGCAAATAATGTTTTTCCTTGTTGAGAGAAAAACTTTGAGACACACTTGAACAAATGTTAGAACAAGTATATTGCGGAATAGTTAATCTCGAAGGATCTTAAAAGCTCAACAATAATATTTAGAGTTAGATGTTAGAGAGTTAGTTGCGGAAAAGTAAAGAAATGTAAATGACAACAATTGTTATATCAAGTATACACTTAAGCTGATTCATAACAAGGAATGCATTCAAGCCAAGTTAATAAGTGAGATCAAACTTAGTGATTAAGTCACAAAAGACTTGCTCCGAAGAGAGGTTGTGATTGATTATGAGAGTAAGAAGAGTGAATAAGTAAGATAGAAAGATAATTTCTAAGATGTGTATTAGAATTAGATCTGATACACTTCTTACTTTTTTTGATTACATGAGAATGAGCTCTATTTATAGAGACTTACAAAGATCACTAGATTACAACTCTAAGAGTAGCCAACAACTCTAAGAGTAGCCATGCAAGACATACTGGACAATAGAGTGTATTACAGAAAAGACAAAGTAACGTAATCTAGATAGAGACTGCTGTAGATAGAGAATGCGGTTGTTGATTGCTGATGAAGTGGCTTGACTGCGGTGGCATATTGACTGCGGTAGCTGAAGTTCAAGATGGTCACTTTTTATGATTCAACAATTTCCCCCCTAAGTGACATCTCTAACTTTTAATCAGCTATCAAGTTTAAGAAACTTGATCAGGATCCACCAAAACTTCTTGATGTTCTCCAACCAGTTGATTCTTCTAAGGATCTCGAACTTGACCTCTGCAGTGGTGTGCTTGGATTTTTCAACTGCGTTTCGGCAAATGTCAAGTTGCTTCCTGGTGAGACGATGCATCGCAGTGATAGGAATAAAGTATTTGACATTATCAGTCTTCCTTTTGGAAATGACTCCAAGTTTAGGATAGTTGGTTGCACCTAAGGATCTTTCTTCATAGCCTTCGGTAGGCATCGGTTCGGGGTCAAATGGTGGCAGATCGACTATCTTGGCAATGGTGGGGTGTATGTCTGCGTCAATCTTGGAAAAGTCACAAACTGTTTTCTTCAAGAAAGTACTAGCCCTTTCAAGTGCAATCTTCATCTTCAGGTGCTTCTCAGACTTGTGTTGAAACACCTTAGCGATGAGAAAGAATTCTCCAGGGTTCTTACAGGGAAAATCAGCCTGGGTGCGGACATAATTGTGTTCCCTTCTGGTCAGAGTGTACTGGATGAAATCAGCCTTCATAAACTTCTGGATCTTGTAGTTCTTGACTGCGGATGGTCTATCGTTAGACCATATGTTTTCAACGGGAGAGGCATGCTTAGCATAGAATTGACTAAGTCTCTCAAATTCCATTGGCAGTCTTTTGGCGTCTAGAAGGTTGTTGTCGAACTACTCAAATACAGTGAAGTATCTGGCATTGGGAGAGATTGGGACATCCCAGTATCCATCTGAAGGGGGTTCCGCATAGGTGAGGTGTGGAATGTAGTCATCATCAAGCAGTCTTCGGTGAGGATTAACCCAAGAATTTATCAAGGACTCATCCATGATAGTGTCAAATCCGTATAGTCTCCATACTTCTCCAGCGAGTTTGGTTGCCTTCCAATCTCTTTTCCTTTGGGTAGTGGCAGGTGAGTCATTTGAACTCAGAGAAGACATATACTCCGCAAGGTTTTTGAAGTGAGGGGGAGTCTCTGGTTTTTCCGGAGTGTTTTCTACTTGAAGTGGAGAGTTGTGAGGTAGAGTGTGATGAGATGGTTGCGGTGAAGGTTGTGGTGTGGGAATTTTTCAGTAGTGATAGGGCGAGTTTGATGTTATGAGAGGGAGTGGTTGGAGTGATGGACTTCTTCTTCACTTCCCCCTCTTGAGGAGTTCAGACCCGGAGCCTCCTCAAGCCATTGACGAAGGCCATCAACCTTGGCATACACCTCTTGGAAATGAGCTTTGAGGGCTTCGGCCAATTGTTGATTATTTGGAATGGAGGGGTTGAAGAGTAGCCTGTGGATCTCCTTGGTGAGGTGAAGGATTTCAGGACCATGGAAGTTGGCAGACAAAGATCGCTGCAGTCGGTTGATTGTAGTTTGAAGAACAGAGATTGTGGACTCATAAGCAGTGTGAGTCTCAGCAATCAACTTTTCAGAGTGGGAAGCTTGATCCGCAATGGCTGCTTGGAGATCTGTCTTGATTGCGGTAACCTCAGAGATGAGGCGTTCCGCAGCAGCCATAAATTCTTTGTGGTCAACTTGACGATTATTGTCAAGAGACCGAATCCCCATTTCAACCTTTAGAGAGATACGCTCCACAGCCATTCTCTCACGCATTTCCAGGCGTTCAATCCTTTCCATCAGGGACTGCGGTCCAGGAGTATCTTCTGGTTGCAGTTGACTTGGTTTGACCACAGTAAGGATTTGATCAACCTTGGCCTGAAGACTTAGAAATTCCTTCCTGGTTACAACATTCTTCTTCTTCTTCTTCTTCTTCTTCTCTTTGGGCTTAGAATTTGAGTGATGAGAACCATTGGATTCTTCGTCTTCATCAAACATCATGAGGTCGTCATCAGAAGGAGAGGGTTTGTTTACCTCTTGTAGTTCAGCATCATCAAAACCAAAGATGGGATCAGAACTCACTTCGATTTCTAGTCCTTCATCTTGTGAACCTTCAGCAGTGGGAGTGGGAGGAACTTCGGAGACATGTTGGTCAGCAGTGGCTTCCTGAGTCTTGTGGAAGGTTTCAACCATTTGTGTCATCCAATCTTGAACTTTAAGGATGGTGGCTACGATATTGGCATTATTAATGGCATCTGCCCAATACTTAGCCACAACTTGTATTTCTTGTTCCTTCAGCTGCTGTTGTTTGATTTGCTGGTCCTTGCGAGCTTGGAATGCCCTACAAAAAGCGGCATATTTCTTTGCTTCAGCCTCGTTTGAAGGTTGATACTTTCTCTAAGAATCACTAGAGTTTTCACCGTCAATTCCTTGTAATCGCACCAAGGTGTCCCTTGGGTTCACGGATCCTTGCACATTTATGCTCACCGTGCCTAAGCCACCTATTTCTAATGAAAGCAGAGTAGGATTTCCTGAGCTTCCTTGGTCTCCTTGACCCGTGGTCAAGTTTGGCCTCAGCTCAGTTCTGGCATGGGCGGAAGAAGTGCCCTGCGGTTGTGAATGTGTTTGAAGTGTTTGGGTGACATTCAATAGGATGGAGTTCAACTCCTCAGGTGAAAAGATATGCAGTCGGGAAGCCCTGGAGACTTTAGGGTGAGAACCAGTATTATCCCTTTGAGAATGTACTAGGGGGGAGTCTCCTATTTGCTGTGAATCAGACTCACTTTCTGATTTTGAAAGGAAAAAGATAGTGGTTTCGAATGGATGTGCAGGCATCCCAAGGACTACCAGAGCCTGTAGAGAGGCTGATGTATTGGTCCGGTCATGCATTTGGCTAGAAGGATTAGTTTTACGTTTCTTGAGGATTGATATGGGTTGGTTGTCCTCTTTAGAATCACTATTGGAGTCATGATGACTTGGTTCCACAGTTGTGATTACGGGTGGTGTTTTCCTTTTCTTGGAAGGTTTGGAGGGTTTGGAAGCATCCTTTTTAGGAGTTCCAGATTTCTTTGTGTTGCGGGGGCCATGAAGGGTAGAAACTTTGTCTTTACGTCTTTAGGAATGAGAGACATTAGAGAGAGTTGTAGAGGAAGGGACTACGGTACCTTCGGGGTTTATGACTGCGGATGGAAGAGGCGGGGTAGGAAGGTATGGGTCAATACCTTTCGTAGCCTCAATGTAGTCTGAGACATCAACAGTCTCAAGACCAAGGGCAGAAAGAATATGGGTAGCAAGTCTGCGGATTGGACCAAAGATTGTTTGATCAGAAGAAGACTTGTTCCTTTTAAGATCCTTGGTAACGAAGAAGTTGATGTCACCACCCATGTCTATTCCTGCGTCCGCATGTAAGTCAGAAATACAGAGAGACCAGAACCTAGCAAAGGTAAGTTCGGTTGGGTTCTGCCTTGGGCTCTCTTTGGGAATGTATTGTAGAAAATCATCCCAAAGAATCTGTTCGTAGTTCACATTGTCGCCTGTGAAGATGCTCCAAACCAGTTCCAGTAGTTTAAGATCCATGTTGCCAGTGCCTCCAGTTCTTCCGAATAAACTGTGGATGATAAAGTGGCACACGAACAGCCAGACCGCAGGCAATTGGTTCTTCTTGAATTCACCAATTCCTTTGATCTTTTTCTGATAACCCATCTGATAGAGTGTTGAAGTGATGTCCGCCATTGATGGGGTGAATATCTTGATAGAGGGATGAACAAGGAGGTTAATGGCAGTGAGGAATTTTTCTTTGGACAGAATAACCAAAGAGTCATTGGTTAGGTTGAGGTGAACTTCTTGGGGGTTATCAAGTGGACGATAGGCGGAGAAGGCACACTTAAAGAGGGTTGAAATTGGGACAACGTCTGTGAAAGCATTGAATGGACCAAACAAAGGGTGATTTTTCAAGAACTTGATCATAAGTTTTGTGGGAGCATTGTAAGAAGGTTCTTCTTCGAAGATGGCTCTGCAATTGCTTGAGGCAATTGTGGGAGAGTCTGAACCAGTTGGGTTCACTGATCCAGAAGCTTTTGATTGTTTCTTTAACACACCGGATTTCACCATTGTTGAGTTTGAGAGAGCTTTGAAGAATGCAGGAAAAAATTAAGGGTTTAGAGAGCATAAACGTTTCTTTGTGGAGAAGAAAGGGGTTTTATAGTGGCTTAATGGAGCGGGAAACGTTTTTTGACCTAAGTGAAATTGTGTAAAAACGTTTGGGTTTATCTTTTGAATTAGCATCTTTAATCTTAGCCACATATTGACAAAAGAGGGATACAATTGAATTTGGGATTAACCAGAAAAGGGACTCTGCATTTAATGAAATGTCAGATTTTGTATCACTTCTTGAGAACGTGTGGTGGGGGAGAGATTAATATGTTGGATAAAGGGGAAGTTGTAACGGATGTGATGGTTTAGGGGTAATAGGAAAAGACATATTAAAGGATTTGATTTGGAAAATCTTTATTTTGTCATCATACCTAAAATAGGTCTGACACAAGGTTTAGAGAAAGAGAATGAGACAGTATCTCAAAGGAATGTTTTTATTTAATGTTTTATTTAATGAATGATCATTAAATAGCACACTATTTTTTTGTTTTTTTAGATTTGAAAAAGAATGATCAGTCTGAAACACAATTAATGTGACTGCGGATGGACTCATCATTGCGGATGACTGTAGTGGGAGAAACTGAGAAGAGCACTTGTACAACAAGTTAGTAATAACAAGCAAGAAAGACCCGTGAAAGATAGATATAATATATGGTTGCAGTACATAGACTGCGGTACACAGGATATACCAAAACCATCTATTATAAATGACTTTCAGTTAGGACCGCAATGGAGACCAAGAAGGTCTGCGGTACCTATCAATTCAAGAAGAATTGAGGGTCCGGATTCATCAACCCTAACATTTGTAAGAACGCATTGAGGTTGGTAGAGTCAAGTGCTTTTGTAAATACATCTGCAATCTCTTCATGAGTAGGGACAAAGATGAGTTCAATGTTACCTTTCAAAATGTGGTCTTTGATGAAGTGACACCGTAGTTCAATATGTTTCCTCTTGGAGTGTTGAATATGATTATGAGAAATCGTTATGGCACTTTCAGAATCACAGTAGATTGGTATCCGCAGCATTCTGTATCCGTAGTCTAACAGTTGTGTCTTCATCCATAGAACTTGAGAACAATAGCTGGCTGCGGCCATATATTCAGCTTTTGCGGTAGACAAAGAAACACAACTTTGTTTTCTTGAGGACCAGCTGACGAGTCTACCTCCCAAAAATTGACATCCACCAGATGTACTTTTTCGATCAAGTTTGCATCCAGCATGATCCACATCGGTAAATGCTTGCAGACTGAAATCATTGCCTGTATGGTACCATAGACCAAGATATTTGCTTCCTTTCAGGTACCAGAGATTTTTTTTGGTTGCGGTCATATGTGACACTTTTGGGTCAGCCTGATACCTTGCACATACACCAGTAGCAAATTCAATCTTCGGTCAGCTTGTGGTGAGGTACATTAGAGATCCAATGATACCTCTATAAGTCTTGTGATCCACAGATTCGCCAGAAGAATCAGCAGAGATCTTATATCCGAAGGCCATAGGGACCTTAGCCGAGGAGCAATTGTCCATAGAGTATTTCATCAATAGTTCAGTGGTGTATTTCTCTTGATGAATGAATATCCCTTGCTGAATTTTTTTGACTTGAAGACCTAGAAAGAAATTAATCTCTTTATTCATGCTCATTTGAAATTTGTTTTTCATGAGCTTAGCAAATTCATCCACCATTCCTTGATCAGACGATCCAAAGATGATATCATCCACGTATATTTGTACAAGCATAAGGTGGTCACCGTTTGCTTTTCTAAATAGTGTGGGATCAATCACTCCTCTTTTGTAGCCTGAAGAGACTAGGAATTGAGAAAGACTCTCATACCAAGCTCTAGGGGCTTGCTTCAGACTGTAGACTGCCTTTTGAAGCTTGTAGCAGTGGTCAGGGAATTCAATACTTTCAAAGCTGGGAGGTTGCTGAAGATAAACCTCTTCTTTCAATTCCCCATTGAGAAAAGCACTCTTAACGTCCATTTGGTGTACCTTGATGTTTTTGTGGGCAGCATATGCTAGAAAGATTCGGATGGCTTCCATTCTTGCCACCTGAGCATATGTTTCATCGTAGTCAACACCTTCCAGTTGACTGTACCCCTTTGCAACCAGTCTTGCCTTATTTCTGATAACTGCACCAGATTCATCTAACTTATTCTTGAACACCCATCTTGTTCCAACAATAGTATGGCCTTGCGGTATGGGAACGAGTTGCCACACCTTGTTCCTTTTAAATTCTTCCAGTTCTTCTTGCATTGCAGAAATCCAATCAGGTTCCAACAATGCTTCTTTGATCGATCGTGGCTCGACTACGGACATAAATGTTGCGTAGTGACAATGATCAGATAAGTCCTTGGCAGATCGAGTCTGGATACATGCGGATGGATTGCCAATAATTTGACCTGGTGGGTGGTCCTTTGTCCATACGTGTAGACGAGGCATCAGATGATCAGCGGCTGTGGTAGAAGGAATGTCTTCAATATCAGAAGTTTCTTCGGTTAGTGATGGCAGTTCCCCCTGGATTTGAGAACATCATGCAGAGTCATCTTGGCTTGTTGTAGCGAGAATGAAGTTTTCTTGAGCAGTTTGGAGAGGTTCCCCCTGGATTGCTGATGGGAGTTCCTCTGGAACCTGAGAAGGTTCCCCCTGGACTTCTGATGAGAGAGTGATGATCCTTGAATCGGTTCTAGTGTCAATGTTCTCTATGATTCCATCATACGAATCTGATGATACGTTTGATGTTAAAAAACTTATTCGATTAGGAACTTGAGCATCATCAAGTACTGGAACCTCGATGGTTGTTGCTTGATTCGGAGTAGAGCTTTCCCCCTCAACCGGAGAGGTGAAAGTATTGAGAGATGCTACTTCGGATAGAGATGGACCAGAAACATCAGCGTGTTGTTGTTGAGCGGTCGGTGACACAATAACTTCGGATAGTTTTGCCGTTTCAACAGGGTCAAAACGATCGTCATAATTGACTTCAACTAGATTTAAAGGACCTGAAGAAGCAGGAATGTCACTTTCCATGATTGCGGTGGTTTCAGTGGATGGAGGGGCATTGCGGATGTAAGAATCATCGAATTTCACATCGAAGCTTTCAATGATTAGTCTCGTACGTCTGATAAGAACCCAGTAAGAAACCTTGTTCGTAGAGTAGCCAAGAAAAATGCCTTCATCAGACTTTGGTGCAAATTTGTTAAGCTGATCTCTGTTGTTGATCACAAAACATCTACACCCAAAGATGTGAAAGAAACGAACATTTGGTTTACGGTTGTTGAGGCCCTCATATGGTGTTTTGGCATTTGCATACAATGCTTTGGTTTTGAACAAAGCATGCGGTTGCTATAGCTTCAGCCCATAAGTAAAGAGGAAGTTGTGCGAAGTTGAGCATGGATCTGGCTGCTTCGACTAGTGTACAATTCCTTCTCTCTACTACACCATTTTGTTGGGGTGTATAAGGAGCTGAAAAGTTGTAAGTGATACCTTTGGACACCAAGAAGCTGTTGAGTGGATGGTTAGTGAATTTAGTTCCATTATCACTATGGATGCGTCTTACAGGCAGCTTGATCTGGAGTTCTATCTCTTTGATGAAGTTAATGAGAATTGGCGGTGTTTCAGATTTGAGTCTGACGAAGAAAACCCAAGTGAAGCGAGTGAAGTCGTCTACTATAACCAGTATATATTTTTTGTGATGAAGACTGGCTACGGTTGATGGACCGCAAAGATCAATGTGCAGAAGCTCAAGTGGTTCAGATATTGAAGAGTCAATCACCGTGGGGTGAGTTTCTTTGGACTGCTTACCACATTCACAGGCAGGACATCGAGTGTCATTACTGAACTTGAGAATAACTAATCCTCTGACCAGCTCTCCAGTAACCAAAGTGTTGATGTACTTGAAGTTTAGATGAGCGAGCTTGCGGTGCCATAACCAGCTGACTTCGGATACAGCTTTGGAGAGGAAGCACAGCTACGGTTTTCCAATGATGAGAAAGACATCCAGAGGTTACATGGTACCTTCGGATCGTGACTTGATCAAGCAGGTGCTCCTATCACTTGTCATAACATAACAAAATTGATCATCAAACTCAACTCGATGGCCTGCCTTACATAGTTGGCCAACACTGATGAGATTGTGTTTAATTCTTTCTACATAAGAAACCTTCTGAATTGAGAAGTTCCCCGTAGTGAGTACACCGTATCCTCGGATGATTCCATTCGCATTATTGCCGAACGTAACATTTCCACCATTGCATATAGGCCTGAAATCCTGAAGGTATTCTAACCTTCCGGTCATGTGCAAGGAGCAAGCACTGTCAATTAACCATTCATCTTCTTGTTCCTCCTTGCACAAAGCCTGAGAATTACACGGTTAGTTTAGGCATCCAAACTAGTTTGGAGCCTGGAACAACAGGTGAGTTTCTGAGTGATGCATGGACCAAGGTTGCAGGGATTGGTTTCGTGTCAACTTTTAAATCTAGTCCTGGGTGTTTGTGAAATTTTGGAGTGTTGTGTGTTTTTGTAAAGTTACAAGGTTTCTGATTTTTGCAACTACACTGACACTCACAGGTTGAGATTTTGTCTTTTGTTCTGACACCACGTCTGGTCAGCAGTTTAAAGGAATAGTTGTTTGGCTTTTGACTAGACCGAGGTTGAAAAGATCTGACATGAGTGTTTTCATTTTTCTTAAAAGTTTGTTGTGAAGTAATTTTAGCACATGTAGATTTTTGTGTCATTTTTGTTGGATTTGGTAAAATACCCTTCCATTTGTGAAAATTTTGACGTGACTTTAAATGTGTTGGAGTGGGTAAAATACCTTTCCATTTCGGATCATATGTGGAATAGATTTGAAAAACACCATTTTGAAAAGACTTTGAACTCTTTTGAGTCGTGTCAGATGACTTAGGAATGACTGTTGCAACTATACATTCCTTTTTGGATGTTTTCTTGGTGGTTGGGTTTCTTGAAAAATAGTGAGAGAAAGCAAATTTTTCTAGACTTTTGGATTTTTGAGATCTAATATGCCTTTTGTTTTTTGAAAACATTTGTATATTTGTTCCTTGGGAGCAAATTTCTTCCTTGAAAGCCTTTTTAGCTAAGGATTTTGGTGAACCGCAGTCTCTGTTATTCAACTGTGGTTTCCTAGAATCCATTGAAATTTTGTGAAAACGTGGGCTTGAGTCATCAGAACTTGAAGATTCTAGGATTTTGGAACATTGACCTACCTCAACGTTTTCTATGGGTAATTCATGATAAATCGTTTCAAGAGTGGCAGAACTTTCTTTTGAAGAATGCGGTGAGGATGACTTGACTACCGCAGAGTATGTCTTAGTTGGGACTTCAGTGTGACTTATATGAGACTTTTGACTACAGTGAGGAACACTGCGGTCTGAGGACAGAGATGGAAAATCTCTAGAGACTTCGGTGTCCTCAATGACAATCTCTTCATCGACTACGGATGAATTTTGAGAATTTGGGAAGGTAGTGTCACTGATAGGAGTTTGATCACATTTGTGACCCGAAACCTCAGGCACAATTTCTTCAATGACACAATTGTTGCTTAGATTGTGCAGTCTACTGAAGTAAGTTTTGATATCTTCGGAAAAAGTATTGTCATTGACTGGGAAATGAAATTCTCGGTCTGGATGGACATATAGTCTGTCTTTGTTGAACCGGGGTGAGGAATCCATTGCGGTAGGATATCCATTCGACCAACCCCAATTGTATGTATTGTCCACGGTTCCATTATTTACCAAATTTTCAATAGCTTCACTTTCATTGAACAATTTTTCGATTAAAAGATTTAAACGTATAATTTCAGTTTGAGCTAAATCTTTCTGATTCAAAGCTATCTCTAATTGGGTTTCACTCAACATTCTTGCATCTTTTTCTAACTCTAAATCTCTTTCTAAGATAGCCATTTTGAGTATTTTGTTATCTAGTCGTCCTCTTACATGGAACATCTCTTGGGACGCAATGTTCTTCTCATCTAAGGTTTTGTTATAGTCTGTAAGGATGGCATCATAGGTGTCATTAAGATTATCTATGTAAGGTTGACAATCATGCATGCTATAATTTAGAGTTTGGATCATAAGTTTTACCTGTTCGACGATGCTTAGAGTTCCATCCTTTGCCATGTAGCAGTAGTTTTTGTTCATCTTTGTAGACCCATCATCATCCGCAGTTGCCAACATGCAGATTTTCCCTTTTCCATTAACACTGCTGATGGTTTCATCTTCATCTCCGGATGGCCAGACTTGATGGTCTCTTTTGACATGGGCTATGTATGCTCTAGTTTTCTCCTTTTCTTCCAGCTCTTGAGCCATTCTAAGTTAGAATGCTCTATCTTTAACTACATTGGCCTTACAATCTCTTACAAAGTGATTCTCTTTGTTGCATTTGTGACAAACTACAACATCAGTCTTGTCTTCTGAGGGAGTACCGAAGTTAGTGGTTTGAGTAGGATGCGGTGCTTCCTTAGGTTGAGTATTGTGAGATTGCGGTGGTGGATGAGAACTTTTAGGATAATGTGAGTGATTTGTTTGTGGGTTGAAGTTACGATTGAATGGTGGTTTGTTGAATTGTTGATTTTTGCGAAAGGAGTGAGGTGGTATTCGATTGAATTGTTTGCTGATGAGAGCGGTTGCCTTTTGAAATTCTTCTTCATCGTCATACTCTGAATCAGATTTGTATAACTGTGGTGAAGTATCATACGAGGGAGTGTAAGATTGGTTTTGTGGAGTTTGTGCTATGAGAGCAAGAGGTCCTCCGAAGTCAGCACAGTCTTTGAGTACGGTGGATTCCTGTGCTTGAAGTTCCCCATAGAGTTTGTAGAGTGACAAGGAATGAATCTTTCTATCACCTTCGACTATCATTTTGGCTGTAGTCTAATGTCTTCCCAATCCATTAAGGAACTGAAGGTTTGTTTCATGGTTACTGCGGATGGTTCCCGCTTTGGATAACTTGGTGACAATCAAGTTGAATCTTTTGAAGGAGTCTTCCAAACTTTCGCCGGTGTGAGTTTTGAAGTTGTTGAACTCATTGAGTGCAATTGTGAGCTTTTTGTCTTGAGCTTGCTTTGAGCCTTCGTACAGATTCTTGAGAACATCCCAGATCTCTTTTGCTCATTTGCAATTTATGATAATATCGAAGTTGTAAGGAGCAACTCCACAGGAGATTTCATAAAAAGCAACAACATCATATTCCATTTTATCAAGATCATCCTTGGTGGGACGGCTCATAGCTGGTTGACCTCCTCCTAGTCTTGTTGTAGCTCTGTCAGTTTGAAATGGTGTAAGGACTGGAACATGTGGTCTTTCTTCTATGGATCGTCATACATCTCTACAAAGTCTCCTTAAGTATCTTTCCATTCTTTGTGACCAGTGATGATATTCATTTGCAACGAGTATTGGGGCTCGATTAGAACCACCAACATTGTTGGAAACATTTAGAGATAACGATTGTGCCATGTTTTGAAGTGTTTTTTTGTTTTAGAAATGAGCTTCAGTGGTATAGAAGGCTCTTCGAAAAATCAGAGTTCCGATTTTCAAAAAGCAACCACTATGGCTCTGATACCAATTGTTGAGAAAAAAACTTTGAGACATACTTGAACAAACGTTAGAACAAGTATATTGCGGAATAGTTAATCTCGAAGGATCTTAAAAGCTCAACAATAATATTTAGAGTTAGATGTTAGAGAGTTAGCTGCAGAAAAGTAAAGAAATGTAAATGACAACAATTGTTATATCAAGTATACACTTAAGCTGATTCATAACAAGGAATGCATTCAAGCCAAGTTAATAAGTGAGATCAAACTTAGTGATTAAGTCACAAAAGACTTGCTCCGAAGAGAGGTTGTGATTGATTATGAGAGTAAGAAGAGTGAATAAGTAAGATAGAAAGATAATTTCTAAGATGTGTATTAGAATTAGATGCGATACACTTCTTACCTTTTTTATTACATGAGAATGAGCTCTATTTATAGAGACTCACAAAGATCACTAGATTACAACTCTAAGAGTAGCCATGAAAGGCATATTGGACAATAGAGTGTATTACAGAAAAGACAAAGTAACGTAATCTAGATAGAGACTGCGGTTGTTGATTGCTGATGAAGTGGCTTGACTGCGGTGGCATATTGACTGTAGTAGCTGAAGTTCAAGAGGGTCACTTTTTATGATTCAACATTCCTCCAACCATACTTTATTTTTATACGGTTTTGACATTTAAAAGTATATTAGTGTTATATTCATTTTTTGGTAAATTGCATAGATCGTCAAAAAATATGTTTTAAACACATGCATTAAATCATTTTATTAAAACAATTTTATAAATTATTTTATCTTAAAATTATAACAAACCATGTTGTCATGTATTAGTTTTCTTATAAAAAAATTATTAAAATCTTATTCATCGTCTATACATAAAGATTAAACTTTATTTTTATGATTAATTAATATCATTTATATAACACGATATTAGGAATATTAGTTATTGTATTTAAATTATACTTAGTAAATTAAATTAGACTATAAAAATATAAATTAAGAGGGTCTAAAGTTGACAACTACAGTTTCACCGAATCTTAGTGGTATCACTCCATATTTGAAGTAATATTATTCATTTACACTGAAATGGATGGTAAAATAAAGTGGATTTGGAGAGGAAACGGGGAATAGAATGGAAAATGGGATATCAAGGTGGGTTGGAAATGCTCTAAATATGTTAGCAAACTGATAGAAGTTGTTGAGCATCAATGAAAGCATGAACTGTGTCGAATAAGCATATCATAGTCAACCTTTCCACAAAGAGAATGTAAGACTCTTATGGAAAATAAATGATTGTCAGTTGAGGCATGCATGGACTGAGACACTTTGTTGACTACAAAGATGATGTCGGGACAATTGTGGATAAAACTAATGATCTATCATAATTTGATGGGGTTATAAGATATTGCATTATTATTGGATGAAACGAGATTGAATGTGGTCACAAGGAGGGCATTAATTTAAGTTTAGAAAAATCAGTCCAATTTATAAGTTCTAAAGCATACTACTTATAAGAAAGAGTGATACTTGAACACTAATAGAAAATTTTGATGCCCATAAGTATCTTAGAAAAATGTCATTCCTATAAAATTGATGCCTTCAACATAAACCAACCTATAAAAATGATGCCTTCAACATAGACCAACTTGTATATGGTGGTGCCCATACATAAGTAAATAAAAAGGGAGGAACAATTTTGGATCCATAAAGGGCATCAATTTGAGTTCAAAAAAACCTGCACATTTTAGAAGTTCCAAAGTATCTGAGAAAGTTATTGATCGATCTTGCTGATTGTGGAATTTGTGTTCTTATGAAAAATGATGCCTTAGAAATAGACCAACATGTATAGGGTGGTGTCCATACATAAGTAAATAAAAAGGGAAGGATTAGTTTTGGATCCATGCAGTCGAGAGCATTGAGAGCTTGCGACAGTCTTTGGAACCAAAATTTGAGGGACTAATTAAGACAATATATGAGCTTCAAGTATACACATATGTTTTGGGTGTTGTTGATCAATGAAGTCAAGAAGTTGTTTCATATACACAGTTTCATTAAGAGTGTCATGGAGAAATGCATTTTGAACATTGAGTTGCCAAAGAGACCATTTACATGTAACGGTTACTAAGAGAACAACCTAGATTGTCATCGCTTGGATAATAAGGTTAAATGGTTTTGTAAAATTTAATGCCTAGCTATTTCAAAACCATATTGCTAAAGACATCACTTTGTAGTGAGTGATAACACTCACTTTGCCTCACTTTAACTTATAAATCCAATTATAATGAACAATGTTATTATGATAAATGTTAGGAACTAGGGACAATGTGTATTTTTTAATAAGAGAGAGGTAGTCATCATCATGTACTGACATCACTTAAAGTATTTACTATAGACGATGAATGAGGTTGGTATGATCAAGTTTAAGGTCCAACAGTAATGAAAAACAATTTGCAAAAAGTAATTAAGTAAATCGCATAACCACTATAAACGATAACAAGATATAATATAGTATATGAAACAATTAACATAATGCTATAAAGATGGAAATGTATTGCATATATTGATTTTAAGGGTGATTATAACATGAATACAAGGTGGTTTTCTATAGGAAAACAAACTTTGAGTTGTCACATCACCTTTCACCTGACATTTGTTGAAAGATATTACAAAATATTGTAAAAATGTACAATAATGAATGATTGTGATGAATAAATACCAAGGAATAAGAACAAAAGTAATCAAAAACCAATTTTGATTAATAAACTCTCACAAAGAGAGAATGCACCAAGCCGTAGCTTTTACAAGGAACCCTACTATAACATATATATATATATATATATATATATATATATATACACACACACACACACACCAGGGTGGAACTATCTATAATATGAATCCCTACAAATAAGATTTAAACTTAACTTTACAAATATAATATAAAATATACATACAAATGATCTTATCACAAAGATAACATATCTGCAAAATGTAGAGCACCAACTTTCTTCATGCTACTAAGTAAAGTGCTGATCAGCGGCTGAGGCGCTGACCCTGATGTATCGGTGTGAAGTAGGGTTGAATTATCAGATTATAAGGTTCGATAGAAAATAAAAATAAAGTAAAAAAGTTTAAGGAATAGCTGATGGTGTAACAAAATACTATGTATATAATAGTTGTTGAAAATGTGTATTGCTGATTTTGTTAGCGTGTCGGCATAATTTTCTTGGTATCTTACCCTAATAAATGAAAATGCATTATGCCACTTGTTATTTTCTTATAATTTGTATTTTCCTTTCACTTGCTCCTTAAAAATTACACATAAGCTTTTTCCATTTGTCATTTTATGAGAGTTTTATTTATTTATTTTTTAAATAATAAAATTAATAGGCATTAATTGAGAATCAAATTAACACCCCTTAAATCCGGCGGTTTTCAATCTTTTGGAATTACAATTACAGTTACCTTATATATAAAAATCTAACTTTTATTCATAGATTTAATATATTTTTATTCTATATACGTTTTTCACTTGCCTTTTCAAGTTTTGTAACCCATGCATATCTTCAATAATAAAAACATTATGTCCGTTTAATTTATTTTTCTTTGGAAACAATAAAACTATTTCTTTTGCATAATTTTTTTTGTCAATGGGCTCTGTGTATTCCCAAAACTACAACTCTATAAGTCATTTGTTATTTTCCTGCAAGCCATTTTTATTTTTAGAATAATAATATTTTATTTTTTCTATTGATTAAAACTTATTGAATGAAAGGTCCCTTTAAATCCTAAAAAGTGTATAAAAATAAATAATAAATATTAGATATTTTAAATTTCCTTCCCAATAAATGTTTAAATTATGGGTTTTATAATATTGGCTTTAGTTTTATATTTATTATTGATTTTTGTTTTATTTTCCTCATAATTTGTACCAATTGTCTTTTAAAACTTGTAGATATTAAAAAAATTCATTATTACTTTTCTAATTCGAATTACCATGCAAATTGGATTCCATTCTGGGATAAGTTTGCATCCTTAAAAATTAGCAAACCACAATAAATCGGAAATAAAATTGTATCCAAAAAACTGAATCATATGGACCATATGGTTGGAGGCGGTGGTATTTTGACAAAAACTTCTTGCTTTTTTTCTTCTGGTATTGTTCATGTACGATGTCGATGTTTAGCAATTGATAAGTTGGTATTAAAAGTCGAGTTTTTAGTTATGTTACTAAGAAATATTAATTAGAAGTGTGGTTTGTATAATGGAATGTAAGAATCTCTATCGAATGTGAAGTTGCCTTTAAGAGAACTAATGTTTACTAATGGACATATATATATATATATATATATATATATATATATATATATATATATATATATATATATTGTATTTTTCATAGTTAAAAACAAAGATGAATTAAATATATTATTTTAAATAATAACGGCAAACTTAGAAATAGGATATCTAATGTTGTATTTAAATAAGTTTTTGAAATTTGTGATTCTAAAAAATTATTTAAAATACGTCAGTAGTTTTTTTTATTAATATAGATTAAATTTCTTAATTATTCAATATTTCATTGGTATTTGTTTAAAAATTTTAATTTAAAAATACTTAAAGTTTATATTTTGATATTTAATTTTTTTAATCAATCTGTGTATTACACGGGTCTCACACCTAGTTTTCTTTAAAGTATTCACAATCTCCCCCGTAAGTGACCATTTGTAGATTTGACTACTTGAGATCAGGATAGTCTAGAATCCTTTGCCAATATTTTCAAAAAACCAACATCCAATTTAACTTCATTATACTTTTGTACTTGATTTCTGGAGACCAATGCTTTGAAATTGAGGTTGCTTAATATAAAAAAATTTAGAAATGCATTTTTACCATAGGTATTTATGACGAATTATGAAGAAGAATTTATTATGATCTTTGCTTTTGAAGATAATCCATTTCTTTGTATTGTCAGTTGCCCCGTATCTTCTGTTTTCAATATCATCCAAAAGGGAGTTCGAAACAACAAGAAGCTTATGATAATGTCATTGCTTTTAAAATTCTCCATCAATCCTACAAAAATCAGCAACCAGGCATTCAATGTAGTTTTGCATGGGATTGTAGGAACAATGTAATGATTTTATGTTGCTCGTCTTTGATCAAACCATCTACCCAACAACAGTAAGTCAATATGGGTGATGAAAGAAAATCTTGCTTAAGTAACGATGTTTTTAGTTCCGTCAATACTTTAAAATGAAAATTCATAGTGTCTAGACACCATAAAGATTCATTTCTTAAACCCTTTTGTGTCGTGAAATAAAATTTCTTGAGCAAACCTTGTCATATTATCAATTATTTCTGAACGTTATCCATTGGGGTAATTTGAAATGTCCCATTGATCGTCTTTTGAACTAGGGACTAATAGAAGAATCTTGGAGGGTACTCTTCATTAGTGCTAATGCGGATTCCCGAAATCCAGGTGGTGTGGTCAAGTAGATGCTTTTGTTGAGCTTTAGTAAAACCATTGACTTTGGGTTAGTCTTCATGTATTTCTGCTTTATTCGTAGTGCTATTTTTCAACAAACTTCTCTAATGATCTTTATCTTGTAGTTTACGAGAAACAAAAGGAAATTTTGCTTAATCAACAATGTTTTAGTTCTGTCAATACTTTAAACTAAAATTCATAGTGCCTAGACACCATAAACATTCATTTCTTAAACCCTTTGGTGTCGTGAAATAGACTTTCTTGACTAGACCTTGTCATTTTATAAATTATTTTCGAACGTTGCCTATTGGGGTAATTTGAAATGTCTCATTGATCACCTTTTGAAGTGGAGGGGGGGTTGATAGGAAAATTTTAGAGGGTACTCTTCATTAATGGGAATGCTGATTTTCGAAATCCAGGTGGGTGGTCAAGCAGATGCTTTTGTTGAGCTTTAGTAAAACCACTGACTTTGGGTTATTCTTCATCTATTTCTGCTTCATTCGCAGTGCTATTTTTCAAAAAACTTCTCTAATGATCTTTATCTTGTAGTTTACGAGAAACTACATGCTCTTCTTGTTCTTGTAGTAAAAGGGTACTCACGATCCTTCTTCTTCTTGTATTCTCTAAAGTTCCTCCAATTTAGAATTTGTTGACTCCTGAAAAATAAAGGAGTGAACTCATTTCCAGCAATTAGTTTTTCTTTCCCTTTGGCTTTAGAGGCGGTTGGAGGAGTAGTTGGTTCTTAAATATGTAAAAGGAGGATGAAGAGTGATGTAAAATATTCCCAAAGTAGGAATATGATTTTCCTTGCTAGAGATGGAGGGGGGAAATAGTAGTTTTTAGGTAGTATGGATGTTAGGGAAGCCCACAACACATCTTCTTAATCAAAATAAAGGATTCGATTGAAGCAATTGAACCTAAGAAATTTGATTAGCCTTGAATGAAGGAATCTCCAATTCCTAGAGGATGTCAATGCTTACACATCCATAAAGGAG
This sequence comes from Lactuca sativa, assembly GCF_002870075.4. NCBI lineage: Eukaryota > Viridiplantae > Streptophyta > Magnoliopsida > Asterales > Asteraceae > Lactuca > Lactuca sativa. The sequence goes on from NC_056626.2 coordinate 312,462,738, forward strand.
TAATGTGTCACAACTAATACTTTAAGGCTAGGAAATTATGTCCATGTGTAATTACTTATGGAGAATTCTTGTAACCCTAAGTATTATGTTATACATGTTATTCATTCAACAACAATAATTCGAATCAAAATTCACAGGTGAAACCCTAAACCTAATTCAATGCACTACACTCACTCAACTTTGGGTTTGAAACCCTAACTTCCCAGTTCAAACTTTTATTGGACCAGCATCCTCTTATTGGGCCTAATGGACCAATAAACCCTCAACTTGATTCTTTTGGGCTAAGAAACCTCATTTGGGCCCTAATTGGACTCACATACAATAAACAATAGCATTTTGAGACATAAGACTCATCATGGGCCTTATTGGGCCGAAAACCATCTTCTTTAATTATATGGGCCGAAAACCCATTCCTTCTATCATTTTGGGTCATAAACACATATGTGGGCCTAATGGGCCGAAAATTTCCTTATTGGACCTTATATTTTCGGTTGATATTCAATACTAGCCCAACATTCCTTTTCTTTTCACCCCCATCTCCATTCTTGGTTATATATATATATATATATATATATATATATATATATATATATATGTAAAAAAAGATAAAGTTTAATTAATCTAAATACTTGACACCTCCTTATTGCATGGAGGATATCCATGCATCTAACCTCACATACATCTAAGAATCTCATGCTTAAGGCAAGATATTTCTCTCCTCTCTCTTCCTCTCTAAAACTTGGCCATTTCCCCCCCTCCATTTCAAACTTCATTCCATTTCTAAGTCTCTCTAAACTCTCAATAACTCTCTCACTTTTACCTCTTCAAATTCGTGAGTTTGGGTGTGTGCAAGAAGATCACTTCAAGCTTCACACTTGTGGTAAGATCATATAAACTCAAGTTGAATTATTCCATTTTGTGTTAAGGATTTACTCTCATAACTACCTTCATTTCGTGTTTAAGCTTCTTAGAACTTATTAAGTTCGAAACTCTTCCCAAAGGAACACTCTAAGGCCGAAAACACCTCCATTCTCTTTCATTTCTTCATCAAAACCGAATCCATCACCAAGGTGAGCTTCATACCCCCTTGTTTTCGGTTTTACTATGTTTTGGGGGTGAATACAAGTTGGTTTTGTGTTAGATCTAAGTATTTATGCATGCTTGTATGCATTTTCATGATGTGTTGTGCAAATATGTTATGAATCTATGTTAAACCCTCATTAACTTGATATATTTCCAAGTCTTGAAGATCTTAGGAAAATAAGTTACTTTATGTAACTCATTATGTTGTTGAAAAAGATAAAACATGTTAAAGGATACTTTAAAACAAAAGAAAACCTAATGAGGGGCCATTTTTGATAAATATACAAAAAGTGAGCATTTTTGTGACAACTCACGGTTTTGAGAGGATCAAAAGAGTCATTTTTTTTTAAAAGGGACTTATTATGACATTCACGGTTTTATATGGGTCAAAAGTGTTATTTTTGACCAAATGGGCTTATTTTGGGCCTTCACGGTTTTAATAGGCTAAAATGATCATTTTTCATAAAAAGGGCCTTATGTGGAAATTCACGGTTTCATGGGCTTGAAATGTAAATTTTTTGCCTTAATGGGCTTAAAATGTCATTTTTATCAAAACGGGCCTTCTTTACAAACTTTCGGTTTTTATTGGGCTAAAAATGTCATTTGAAACGAAAATGGACCTTTGTTGTAGATTTTGGTTTTAGTGGGCCAAATAATTAAAATTTGACAAAAATGGGCTTTTATGGAAAAAAATCTTGATTATTTGGGCCAAAAAGGTCATTTCTAAGGAAAGTGGGCCTTTTATATCACTTCGGTAGTAATTGAGCCAAAACAAGCATTATTACATGTTTGATGGGCCTCGTATATTCATATCATGTTTATTCAGCCTTAAATACTTATTTACATGCTTATTGGGCCTTGTGTTCTCATTACATGTTATTTGGGCCTTATAGGCCCATTGTTTTTCTTATTAGGCCTCACGACACATTTTATGTTAATCGGGCCATTACAAACAATACTTGACACTTTGATAAAAACAAATGGTATTTTCATCACCAATGTTTTGTAATCAAATCCATACTTGAAACATTATTTTAAAACGGTAAACAATGTGATACACTATCCGCGTAAATTTAGTTAAGGTTCTTGTGAGACGTTCTTTCATTCGTACCTACCTAGTGTACAACCTTAAGTCCTGTAGTTATAACCAGAGTCTCCTAGAGGGAGAGCGAAAGTTTGTGTATAGATCTATACGGGGTTGACAGCCCCGCACCTGAGGTGTTCGCTACAACTAGACTAGGTCAGACTAGGGTGACAAATGTCTTACCTTAAACAAGTCAACGCCTGAAAAACGTCATGATAGGCAGATCAGTCATATCAAGCATGGTTATAACGACTCACATAGAGTTTAACAACACGATAAATTTACGAAATACATATACTATACTTTTGATACACGTACGAGCTATTCATTTCTATAACACTCGGGTTTTATGGTTTAAAGACTACAACTCTTTTACAGACAGAAAATATCGGATTTTCTGGGAAACAAACACGATACCTTACATTTTACTTACAACAGAAAATATATAAATTTCTAGAACTCTCTCTTTATACATTTTCAAAATATGAACACACGTGCTATAATACAAGATTTGAAACAAAACGCTCAAACAATTTTTGTGGAAAATATCGGATTTTCTGGAGTTTACAAATGATACAAAACCTTTCTTACAAACATGCTTATGAACTCACCAACATTATATATTTTGACCGTTTTCAAAATAACTTGTATTCTCAGGGAATCGCTAAGCAGGTTGGTCATCAAGAACACTTGGATTTTTGCGTATTTTTGTTATCATCATACATTTGACATTTGGAATGAAATTGTAAACTAACACACAGATGTAAACTATGATGGTTGTTATATTTCATGTGTGATGATGATGTTGTCTTTGATTCAATTATATACACTGTGATGATATTACAAGATGAAGTCACCCAACCCCCGGACGTTTCCGCCGTCTGGTTCGGGGGTGTCACATTATGATCTATAAGCTAGAGATGATTTCTACCATCATAAAGCCCTTGTTCTAAGTAAATTCAATGATTCAATGCTAAACCAAAGAAATAAACCAATAATTGCTCATTCAAGTACTAAGCTCATGATCAAAGTATTAAACAAGCATAAGAAATATGAACTAGAAGCATAAACATAAGATAAATGAAAATCAAGCATGAATCCTTCAAAAGCCACAAATATCCAAGGGTTTTAGCCAAAGTTAACCAAAATAAAGAAACTAGCCACTCGTGGCAACAAGATAACAATCACAAAGGTGTTTTGCATCAAGAAACTAACAATTGGTAGAAAGATGAGAAGAATGTGTATCAAGCTCTCAAAAATCGCCTCCAATGTCCTCTAATGGTGGAAAATTGAAGTATGAGCTACTAGACCTAACCCACAAAGTAAATCATGAGCAAAATGACCAAAATGCCCTAAATCGTGAAGTTGCGTGGGTACCTTTGCAAGTGTTGCATGACTGAGACTCCACCCTCGCAAGTGTTGCTGGAATGCTATTGAATCTTTTTTCTCCACTACACCACCCCGCTTTCAAGATTCCCTTGGTCCCCTCCATACCCCACATGATTCAAATTTGGCCAATCATCTTCAAGCTTCAAATATGGATAGTCCAAGCCCAAAATAAGAATCCAAAACCCATCTTCATAATCTCACCTCATCCAAGTATTTAACAATTTAAGCCTAATTTCTCCTTGATGGATCCAGAAAGCCCAATAATGTCTCGAAAGCCCACAAAGCCCATCTCCAAGCCAATCCACAACCGTAACGAGCTCCAAAAAACCTACAAAATGTCTCATGCAAAAGAGAAAGTACACAATACGATCCATGATAAAGAAAATAAAGAATATACAATGCAATACTAATAAAAAGAGATAAAAATACTAAAATGAACTATAAAAAAGAAGGAAATAAAATAAACTATCAAGTTTCTTGTTTATCAACTACTTCTTCATAAATAGATAAGACAATTGGTTATGGTTCTGGTTCAAAAGCATACTCATGTCCACCTTTTGAGGAGGTGCCAACACCCACAAACTTGAACTTAGCATATTTTAGATCCTCCATCTTGGAATACAAGGCTACAAAACACATTGGCATCTACTTGTTGAGTTTGTCAAGAGTTATTGGCCTATCCTTGTCCTTGGAGGTTTTTTTCAGACAATCTAAGTATAGTTGCAGAACCCTTAAAAATATATCCACATTTTCATTTTTAAGGGAAAAGCTTTGATTTAGAATTATGTACATAGATTGAAGAATTCCAAAGAGAATGATGTTTAGATTCATGAAATTTTGATTATCATAACGAGAAGCTATAATTTCATCACACTAAATGAATGCTAACTCAATGATAATATGGAGTGCCTTGGTTTCAACATCTTCAACCAATTTGAACATTATGTCCATTCTTTCAATGAGCTTATTAGTGTCAAAAATTCTCTTTTCATCAATAGTTTTTAATGCTTTTCAATTCGTATAAAGATGAGATCTTTTATAAGCTAGTGGCTCTCCTGTAAGGAAGGAATGGTCAAGTTTCTTAAGCAAGCAACATCTTGAAGACCTTCAAACTATGTTCTAGATACATGGGCATCGTTAGAAGAAGGTAGTGGAATATCAACATCATGTCTCATTTGCTTGATCATATATATCAATGTATCTACTTTTTTATCCAATGCTTGAATTGTCGTTGAGTAAGATACCCAAACCTTTTCTTCTTTACAATTTTGTTTGGTATGGTAACATATGCAGATGTTGATGGTTCATCTAGCAGAAGTATGTTGAAAGGAGATGCATGGGATGGAGAAACATGTTTCTTGACAATTTCTCATTACAAGAAAAAATTGATATAGGTACAGAAAAATTTCATAGCAAAAAGTCAAAATTTCGTAGCTAAACATGAATAGCTATGTAATTTTCTAGGAAATTCGATAATCATATTCTATAGCAATTTTCCTCGTTGCAAATATTTTTGCTACTAAAATTTAATTTCATAGCAATTTTGCTACGAAATTTATTCCGTAGTAAATATTTTATGTAGTGATTACTCTCCGCAATAAGATTTCATAATGAATTATGTAGTTATGTTCCCATAGAAAATTCGGTAACCATATTTCCGTAGCAAATTTCGTAGCCATATTTCTATAGCAAATTTCATAGATATCTTCATGTATCAAATTTCATACACATCTTCTCGTAGCATATTCCATAGTCACGTTTACATAGAAAAATTCAGTAGCCATGTTTCACTAACAAATCACATAATATATTTAATAAAAAATCTAATTATAAATTATTTTGTAGCACTAAATAAAATGCAATTAATAAAAAATCGAAACAAGAGCTATAATACAAATGAAAATAAGTATTCTTCAATAAATAAATAAAAAAGATAATCTAATTCAAAATAAAAATTCACTAGAAAATAAATTAATATTTAATATATGATACTATATCACTGACTAGTAAACCTTTTGACAAGATCGGTCAAAAAATTAATAATAGTCATTGATTATGCAAGTTGTTGTTCGGTTTCCTGCATTTTGCTTCATTTTGTTGATGTCGCGTCTCAATTAACTCCTACAATTGTTTGATCTCAACTTTTATGTCGACACACTCTTTATCGACATTATTATCCAACGAATAACAGATTTTAGTAGAATCCTTGCACAAAGTCTTCACTTTTGAACTTATTGCATCATCATAACAACACTTTTCTACATTATAAAATATATACATGAGTTTAAATGTTAATGCTTACCTAATAGTTACATAAAGCACATAGTTACTTAAAAATCGTCCCAATAAAATAGCTCTGTCTCATCGCTTCAAGTTTCCAAATTATAACCATTTGGATCTACTCTTTCATCAAAGTATAAATGAATAATGGCATAACGACTTGATGGAAAAATCTATGAACCAAAAATATTAGTGATATAGTTATATGATTAATTTCAATGTAGACAAAAATCTAAGAATTTTAACTTAATATTTTTTCCAAACTCCAATACATAAACTTCATCATGGGTTTTAATAGATAAAAATTATAAGGTTTCTTAAAATGAAAACATTAACATTATTAAAATAACTATTATTTTAAGACCATTTAAAAAAACCATCAAGAATCCAATTACAAAGGTTAGAAAGATATTAAAACATCCATAAGGGGTTAAACATAAAAACCTTTGTACTAATTGATCCCACTCAGATTTAAGGAATTAATGAAGATGACAAAGACAAGAAGTCTGGTCTTCTCTAGAGGTATCCACCAACATGTTTTTATCATCAAGGAATGTTAGCTCTCTTCTTGTATCTTGAAATTCTTAAGCCTTTAAGAACTTATCACAAATAAGTCTTAAAGGAGAAGCACTAAAAACACCCAATAATTTCACTATTTTATTAAGAGAGTAAGAGAGGTATAAGGAGAAAAGTTGTCTATCAGAGAAAGAGTAGAGAAAGACTAGCAGAAAATGAAAGCCTTACACTCTCTTATATACTCACACTTGAGATCTAAGACACATGCTTTCATTAAATGCAACGTGATGGCAACTTAGAGGCATAGTGCATGTAACAAGAAGTTAAAAAGGCAACATCACACACCCCGTGCCTATTTCTGGCCGAATAGAAGAGAGAGGATAAGGATATTGTGTCAAACACTTCATCTTATTAAACTAATATACATGGTTAAGTCTAGTGAACTCCAGTGTGTCCAAAAACCTGTATATGAATTATTAAAACATACCATATGATTTAATAACAAGTTATACTCTCTTGAAATATTATTTTCATAAATTAAAATTACCTAGTTAAATACAAGAGTTGAATATATTTATTAATAATCAAATACTTAATAAATATTTAATAAGTAAAACTTGATAAAGGTGTGACCCTATAGAATCATATGTTATTAGCAATATCATTCAATAATGATTCTTGAGCATATATAACCACAATCTCTCAATTGCACAACATTCATTATAGATTGATGTAGACAATAGTTAACGACTAGCAACAAATTATTGCCCCATAATAACATAAGAAGAGGTGTCATTCATCAACATCCAATTACAGGAACTCAAAGCTATAATTAATGGATAAGGTAAGTTAATCAATATTCTCTTTGTTACAAACATCATGTTAGACATGATACATGGATCATAATCATTATCATTTATCATCCAACTTCAAGTAAGGCACCTTAGATGTATAATTCTCAACATATAAAAAGGAACAAATCTTGTCTTCAGTACATACGCTTCTTGTATAGTTCATACTATACCCAACGATGGTTTTTATAACTGCATGATTAGGAACAATTTTTAGCCATATCAAAGCATAACAATCCCTATACTCGAGTCCCTAATATGTATCTTAGGTCAAAAGACATAAAGATATTTACTTTTTTTCAAGATTCACTTCTAATAATGATCCACAAAGTGATTCTTGAAGTGGTTTATATCCAATAGTTATTCTCCAAAAAGTACATATGAACTTGGATGCAACGTCTTTATATTTCATCTCATGAAATCAACGAATATAATTCATATTAGTCTTTATTCATAGTTTCTCCCATAACAATGAGTGGCAATGGAAAATTTAGAATAACTAGTTTATTCGAGGATCGAAAACATGTTAACATAGAACACAATAACATTAATGAAAGAGAGATGTCTCATATATCAAAATAGATTACATGTCATTGTTATATTGTTCAGAATATCATGATATTAATAAAACATATATTTAAATCCATTCACTAGCTAATCAAAAACCTATTCCTTTTTCATGATTCTCAAACTTATTTTGAGAAAGTGGCTTCATGAAAGGATTTGCTAGATTTTCATATGTATGAGCCTTTTCAATGAATGAATTTCCCAGTTCCAGTTCCTAACAAATGAAATAGTATTTCCATTGATTGTGTCTAGTCTTGTTTGGCACCATCGGGTCTCTTATGATAGAAATGGAACTATTATTGTCACAAAGAATCTTAATGGCATTCTTGATGCTTTGAAAAATATCCATATCACCGACAAAATTCTTCATCTAATCAACTTCTTGAGTTGCTTCTGATGCAGTTATATACTCATACTCTATTGTAGATAGTGCAATCACATATTACGTTGACACTTTCCCAAGCAATAGCTCCTCCATTGAGGGTGAACAAGTATCCCCATTATGATTGAGAATCATCTCGATCAATGTTGAAGTTGGCATCAGTGTAACATCTTACAACGAGCTCTTCGGTAACTCATCTGTAAACCAAGAACATATCCTTAGTTCTTCTTAAGTACATAAGGATGTTCTTTATTGCCATCCAATGTTTTTCGCCTCTATTAGCTTGATATCTGGTCATACTCAGTGCATAAGCTACATCTAGCCTTATACATGTCATAGAATACATAATTGAACCTACTGTTGAAGTATACGATATGCGACTCATTCTTTCAATCTCATCATTTATACTAGGACAATGTGACTTTGAAAAAATGTTCGATGCAGCATGGGTACAATTCCCCATGTTGAGTTGTCCATTGAAAAGCATTTTATGACTTTATCAATGTATGTATTCTAAAACAATCCAATGATTTGGATATATCTATATCAATAGATCTTAATTCCAAGTATGTATATCTCTTCCCTTATATCTTTAATCTGAAAGGACATAATAAGATAAGCCTTAGATTCTTTTAATGTTGTTGGGATATCATTCCCGATCAATAATATGTCATCTATATATAGAATCGGAAAAACAATTTTGCTCCCACTTGCCTTGATGTATACACACGGTTCATCAGGGCTTTGTGAGAAACCAAATCTTTTGACTTTCTCATCAAAATGATGATACCAAGTCCTTGTTGCTTGTTTCAATCCATAATTGGACTTCTTCAGTTTACACATATTCTTTAGGTTATCAAGTTTGACAAAACCTTCAAGTTGTTCTATATAGACATGTTCTTCATGATATCCATTAAGGAAAGCAGTTTTGACATCCATATGACATATATTAGTTGTAAATGTAACTATAGCCATGATAATCTTAATAGATTTAATCTTGGAATTTGGCGAGAAAGTATCATCATAGTCAATACCATGAATTTGAGTGTAGCCTTTCACGAAAAGTCGTGCCTTGAAGATTTTCACATTTCCATCAATGTTGATATTCTTCTTGAAGGTCCACTTGCTTCCATCATCCTTTCTGTGAGGAGGTAACTCAACCAAGTCATATACTTGATTATCATACATACACTGAATCTTGCTCTCTTGTCTTCAAGCCATTTTTTAGATTATGAATCTGTAGTAGCTACCTTGAAATTAATGGGCTCACCTTGATCCACCAAGAATACTTCCTCTTTGGGAATGAAAAATCCAAATATTTTAGGTTCCTGGCGAGGTCTACTTGAGCTTCGTATGGTTGGTGCATCATTTGGCATCCAAATAATAGTTTCGGGTATAACAAGATCTTGTGACTGTTATCCTCAAATATAGGTTATGTCTGTTAAATTACTTTGAGATCAATAGGTCCCCAACTTGCTTTATTTATAATAAAGTCATTTTCAAGGAATACAACTTTTTGAGCTATGAATACTCAGTTTTCTTCTTTCTAAAAGAAGTAATTGCCAATGGTTTCTTTTGGGTATCCCATAAAAATATATTTCTAAGATATGAGTTGAAGTTTGTTAGATGTATTACATTTAACATAAGCTTCACCAACCCAAACATTTAGGTAAGACATTAATGGAAGCTTTCTATGGCATAACCCGTATGGAGTCGTACTAACCTTCTTAGTTAGGACCATATTTACAATACATGTTGCGGTTTCCATGGTATATCCTTATAACAAATGAGGAAGGGAAGTATGGATCATGATTGATTGTACCATTTCTAAAAGGGTTTCACTTCCCAGAAGCACGATTATAATGTGGTGTTCCAGGTGGAGTGAGTTGTGGTACTATACTACAACTCTTAAGATGTTCATCAAAATTGTAACTTAGATATTCTGCACCATGATCTAATCGTATAGACGTTGTCCTTTTCCGTAGTTGATTTTGTACTTTGTTTTGGAATAATTTGAAGACATTAAATTCTTAACGTTTGTGTTTCATTAGATACACATATCAATATCTTTTGAAATCATCATTAAATGTAATAAAGTATCTTTCACTGCTTCTAGCTATTGTCCTAAAAGGCCCAAATAAATCGGTATGTATGAGTCCTAATAGATCCAAGGCTTTTTCATCGAGGCCAGTAAAAGGAGATTTCATCATCTTGCCACATAGACAAGATTCACCTACATAAAAAGAAAAAACTTCAATCTTGTTGATTCTAAGATTCAATCCTTTTGAATTGTAGCGATGCGGATCTTGTTTATGTTCCCAAGGAAACAATGCTATAAATAAGTTTTATTAAAGTACAAGTTTTTTTTCTTATTTTTCAAATTGTATATTGAGTTGTTTCTTTTATATGAACCATTTAAATCACTCTCGAATATCCCATTATTTAGACAAGTCACAAAATATAATACATTATCCTTAAAGAAAACCTTGTCCATACAAATGGAACGTAGAGATAATATTCCTAGTATACTAGGTATATAATAACAATTTTTCAAAATAAGCTAAAGACCATTTAAAAGTAGGAGATGATATTGTCTTATGGACTTGATAGCTACTTTGGCGTTATTTCCTACATGTAGGTCTAAATCGCCAACTCTCGGTTCTCTAATATTCTTTAGTCCCTACAAATTATTACAAATGTAAGTACCAAAACCAGTATCGAATACCTAAGAGTTGGTATTCAATGTGTATAATTCAATTACATATATACTTGAGGTGACAATCTGACTAGCATTGTTCTTCTTCCTCCAGGTAGATGGAACAATTACATTTCTAGTGTTCCTTTTTTATTATAGTAAAAGAAATCAGAGCCAGCAACATGTGTAGGCTTTGTTGTAGGGTTGGAAGCACGAGGCTTCCTTTGTCCCTTGCCCTTTTATTTTTCCTTTCTTAAAGGATTTCTTTTCCCCTTCCCGGTTGCAGTACCAGTTTTGGATTTCTTGAAGATTTAACCCTCGTCGATCATCATGACATGATTTCCAGACTTTCGATACTAGCCTCGAATTTCTTCAATATCAAATGCAATCCAATAACTTAATACTCCCATTCATTCATCATGAAGTTCATCATAAATTTATTTAATGATTTTGGAAATCACATAAGGATCACATCCATTGCGAGCAGATCCACAAATGGGAATCCACAAGGTGAAAGTTGTTCGGCGTAAACTTTAATTTTGAGCACATGAGTGCTCACATAAGAACCCTCATCCATATTATAGTTGATAAAAGCAGTCAATGATTCAAACCTTCTTATTTTTCTTGAACACGAAACATGATTTTCCATTGCTTGATCATTTTGAGAGCTTCATGGTGTTCAAAATTGTTTTGAAGCTCGAGGACCATGGAAGCCAGCATGATGCAAGCGATATTGATCAAATCATTCAGATGTTTCGTTTGAGCGTCTTTCAATTCTTGACAAAATTATAAAGAAGTTCATCTGGAATAGGTTCCTCAGGGACATATTCCTCTCTTTCCAGCTTGAGAACAATTTTCAGCTGACGAAACCAATCTAGAAAATTTGGTCCGATTAGTTTTTCTCTTTCTATGATGGAACAAATTGTGAGAGAGTTTGTTACAGTTGGTGTAGTCTCCAACAAAATATTAAGATTTAATTTTAATATCTTTTATATATAATTTCCATTTAATATTAATTACCCTTTAAATTAAGATTAAAGGCTAAGATCCTCATTACCCATAATTACTTGAGGCGGTGACCCACAACATAAGAGATTATATCGATTGGTAGGTTACGATAATCAATTACATCGAGAATGTAGCTCTTAGAATTTATGGGATTGAAAAACATCTTATGTGTTAATGGCATGGTAATCTCATCTATGCCTTGAGTCTATCATGTTAAGGTTGTAACGTCATGATTTTTACCCAAAAAAATCATTTATTTTTTATACCTTTTAATGGAAAAATGCCATAGAAGGGTTTAAACATTGTTTATTTCAAAAACATTTCAAACCACAATCTTACGTTCAAATCAAAACCAAAATATCAAAAGTATTTAATTGTAGCGAAATCATAAATATCCAAAAGTAAGGAACGTGTCCAAGTGACATCTTCAATCTAAGGACAAATACACAAAAGTGATCCCATGTCACCAAGCTAAGCTCATACGCTACCTGTACCGATCATAAAAGCACATAGGAAAGAAACAATTGTCAACAAATGCTTCGTGAGCCGATAAGAGTTGTATACAATTAAAAAGAAAACATACAATCTCCTAATGAGCCAATCATTCAAATTATAATCATGTAAATAGAATCATATATCATTCATCTATCAATATTCTCTCACATATCATTTCATCATAAATTATCCAATCATATATCATTCATTCATATTCTGTTCTTTCATATTTCACTCATTTGTGTATCATTGTTCATATTTTACACATAATCATATCATTATCATATATCGTTGTATTAAAGGAATGTACTGTAATCATATAAGTATAGATAGTCTCATAGTGGTTCTTAACCCAAAGGGAGACACCCTATTTGCTATTAATGTGCCCGGACAACCAAATGCTCAAGTTGATTGCAACTCCCACCCATAACACTGACTCTGAGACTCCACTTACACTACTCCAAATATGCAATGTACAAGCACATTGAGTTATCATATTGGTGTTGGTACAATCAGTTTCATTCATCTGACACCTCCCAACGCGTACGTTATGCTTGTACATGACTTGATCGAATGGCCAACATCACACTAGTTCACGAACACCAAAGTGTATGCATACCACATGTCTCACGAGGATCTAGAAAGACCAAATAACTCTTTTATAGATTAATCTCTTTTCATATAAGATATTTTTCAACCAACCAGACTCGAATGTATCTGGATATGGTTTCAAGCTAAGTGATAATTTCTACCCTACCCCTCTACGCATAATACCGCACAATCAATCGTAAATCAAGTACAAGCATCAAATATTCATGTAATCATAAGTGTAGATTATAGTATGCATTCAATAGGAATACTTATCAAATTAGCTATCATGTATCTAACATTTCATATGATGCATTATAGTTGGAAATAATCATATCAAGTACCAAGATAGGCATATTAACCAAATTTCTAAAGCATACAATTAACATCGAAGGCTAAATAGTAGCATATCTCATAGAGCACATATTGGCATCATCAACAATAGACAACATCCTAATTTCAACTATGTACACTGTTTATGAAAAATATATTGGCTCACCTTAGCATTCGGTAATTCCATTACTATATCACTTCAACTTGTAAGCTTTATGCATTGTCGAGAGACCTATATATATTATACTATCTTAGAAAACATATTAGTCATATCTTTAATTTTAAGAGGTATAAGTTACAAAACTTTTCGTATAGATCAATTATGCATAAATAATTCATTAATACTTGTCAAAAGTTTGAAGATTTGAATTAAGGAAGGTTATTAAAAAATTCAGTTTGGAGCAAAATGAAAATTTTAAAATATTAAATTCATTTATATATATTAATTTGCATTTCTTAATCTAAACATCAATATTAATTAATTTACATCAATAGTACAAACATCCAATATAAATATAAGGTATAAACATAAATATTATATTTAAAAGTGGCAGTTTTATTAAATAATAACTAATAATAAAATTCAATAGTTATTTCTCCATAAGAAACTATTAGCCAAAAGAGTTATTTATCGCAACCGCTTTGCACGGACACACATTTGGTGTGTGTGTGTGTGTATACTAGGTGTGAAACACGTGTACTACACGGGTTGATTAAAAAAAACTATATATGAAGATATAAACGTTAAATATTTTTTTTACAAAAAACATTAAATATCAAAGTATAAACATTAAGTATTTTTTAAAATAAATTTTCAAAATATATATACAAACAAAATGATGAATAACTAAATAATTCAATTTATATTAATAAAATAAACTACAATATATATATATATATATATATATATATATACTATATAAGGTTTTTTTAGTTTGTCAACAAAAAACAACAAAGTTTGATTATTTTTTATATATAGACCATTTTGCCTAAAATGACAATGAACTTTAAAAGAAACATATCAATTTTGAATTATATATATTGAAGGAAACATATTAAAATTTGAAAATATAAGAAAACAAATTAATGACACATTAATTACTTTCTATAACCTAAAAATTAGATAGTTAATTAAGAAAATCAAAAATTACCACAAAATGACAAGTGCAAATTAATTTCTAAAAATTAACCACAAAATTACATGTGTCCAAATACATAAGAAATTGACAAGTGGCAAAAAGTTCTTTATTTATTAAAAAGGATATATATATATATATATATATATATATATATAGAGAGAGAGAGAGAGAGAGAGAGGTTAAACTGAGAAAATCGAAAAAGTTGAGAACATGGGAATGAAGCTGAGTCATCTAAACTTTTAGGGGGTGTTTGATACAGGAAAATAAAAGCAGAGAAAACGAATTCCTTTTCTCTTGTTGGGTTAATAAAAAAAATAAGGAATTGAGAAATAAACCAATTCATTTTCCATCAAAATAATTCTCTATTTTTTAAAAGAAAAAGGAGGAGAAAAGAAAGATGTGCGTGGGTCAAGAATCACAAAAAAAGCGGATAATTCATATAGCCCCCAGTTAATCCCCAATACATGTAATTTCTGAATTTTTTCCAAATGATGGCTACTAGATTTCATGCAGTCGACCCTCGTAAGTGATCAATTTCCATTCTCGTTTGCCCTACATACGCCGTACTTGACTTTGTGTTGTTCGATTCACGGTTTCACGCTTCTGTGTAGCAACTTCTTGGTCGATTTTGGTAGCATCGATCCTCTTCCAGTTGAAGATATGACTTCACGTTCATTTCTGATTCTTCTTTCTCGGTCGATTCTATGATAATTTGCTATGAATTCTGTATTTGAATTCCAATTCAAGAATATGTTAATTTTGCTATGAATTGCTTCTTTGTACATGTTTGAATTTTGCTATGTTGAAATCGATTCTTGGTGTTTGAATCATGTAGATAAGTGTTCAATGATGATTAATTACTATTTGTTCCTTGTTTGTGCTTGAGTTGTATGGAAAAAAAAAAACATTTTTTTACAATATCAGTTTTTTAAGATTTTTTTTTCTAATTTGAACAGCCATAAAATCTTCATACATGCCCGGAATGAGGCAATTTTTTCTTCAGATTATAGTCATCTGTATTGTCTACATTTTAGCATAAAAAACAACTTGAGTGGTTAAGTTTTTGTTTAAGTTATACAACCCCGAAACATGGGTTGTTAGGATTGTTGTATAGTATTTCAACACTTTTTATAAATTCTATCCAACTTTGAACCATCATAAAATCTTCATTCATGCTCGGAATGAGGTGATTTTTTTTTTTCAAATTGTCGTCCTCTATATTTTCTACGTCTTAGCATAAAAAAACAGCTTAATTGGTTAAGTTTTGGTTAGGTTATACAACCCTAAACATTGGTTTTTAGGATTGTTGTATAATATTTCAACACTTTTTATAAATTTTGTCCAACTTTGAACCATCATAAAAGCTTCATACATGCTCGAAATGAGGTGATTTTTTTTTAATTGTAGTCCTCTGTATTGTCTATGTTTTAGCATAAAAAAAATCTTAATTGGTTAAGTTTTGGTTAAGTTAATCAACCCTAAACATGGGTTGTTAGGATTGTTGTATAATATTTTGTATTCATATGGTGTGATAATATTATGTTTAATGGTTGAATTACTATTTGAAACATCTATTATGTAAAAAAATGTAGGCATGGCAGGGCGAAACAAACACACATGGACTAGTGAAGAGGATGCAAAGTTGATTGAAGCATTGTTAGAGTTACACGTATCCAAAAAGTATGGTGGTGTCGACAACTGATTCAAACCCAGTTATTTGAAGGCGATGCAACAATTACTAAATGTAAGTCTTTCTAACTCGGGTTTGAAAGCAGAGCCTCATATTAAACCGAGGATGAAGACATGGAAAAACCATTTCAGCAGCATGCACGACATGGAATATGGAACAAACACGAGTGGATTCGGTTGGGATACAGATAAATGGTGTGTTACCGTCAATGCTGGAGTTTGGGATGAGTACATAAAGGTAATATAATGATTATGTTTGTAGTATTTTTAGCATCATTAAAACATATTGTAATTGAATAGTAACAAATTAATTTTGTGTCATTCTTGTAGAGTCATAAAGGTGTTGCATGTTTTCGCGATAAACCATTTCCCAAATTCGATAACCTGTGTAAAATCTTCGGTAAGGATGGAGCTACTAATAATGGAGCTACTGATCTTGGAGAAGATGTGATTAAAGAGACATAAAGAAACTCACATTTTGATATGGAAGGGTTGGAAGTTATTATTGAAGAGACACAACAAACTGCTTGTGTCAATAGTAAACGCAAAAGGCCTCTAACTGATGACACCGAAAGCTCTTATAAGGAAGCAGCAAAAGAAATGAAAGACATTTTCAAGGAGGTTGGTGAGAAACTTAATGTACAATATATGAAGACAAGAAAATAAGGAAGCATGTGATATGATAGATAAAGTTATTGAAGAATACAACGCATGACAAATATTAATGTCAAACAACAAATTAAGATGATTAACATATTTAGCAAAAATCAATTTTGTGCCCGATCGTTTTTTAAGATGACGGAAGAAGAATTTTTTTTACATGGCAGTGATTGCGGATAACTCAGTATCATGATTAGGATATTTAAGTTATGTTTTTTTTAGTTTTTACGAGTACTGAAATTGACGCTTTGCACATACTCTATTAGACATAGTTAAGTTTTTTTAGTTGTTAGGAATATTTAATTTTACTTTTGCATATCCTATATTGGACATAGTTTTTGAATGGTATGATTTTCATATTTCTTTAAAATCTATTTGTAAGTTATTCATTTATGTTAGAAATATGGTTTTCAATACAAGATGTATATAAAATAATATTAATTAAATAGAAAATAATTTATTTGGTAACAATTAATATTAAAATGAAAAATTAAAACATAAAAGATGTATATTTTGACTAATTAAGATGTAGATCATAATGCGTTTTTATAAAAAAAAATTTGTTTGAAAATGAATAAACAAGATAAAAAAAACTCATTTCCATTTCATTGGGTAATACAACCAAACAAAAAAAATGATTATCATAAACATTTCTCTAGTGACTTGAGTTCTACCAAACTGGAGAGTCAATTCTATCTCTCTAGCTTAATTCTTTATTTCTGAATTTCCGTTCTCTACTGTAATTCCATTTTTCTGTATCAAATGCTAATATCAATGTGTCATTTTTGTAAACTATGAAACTAACAAACTATATTTGTAATTATTAAATTGACATAAAGGGTAGTCATGGAATTTCAATTCTTTGTATATATATATATATATATATATATATATATATATATATATATATATATATATATATATATATATATATATATATATATATATATTAAAGCACATGGATAGTTTTAACAGTAACTTTTTCCAATTCATAGTTTTGACACTTTACTTTTATTTCTTTACATTTTTACCTTAATATTTTTCAATTCATATTTTTGCCACTTTTAACTTTTTTCACTTCATACTTTTGACACTATACTTTTATTTCTTTACACTTTTGCCTTAATCTTTTCCAATTCATACTTTTACCACTTTAGTTTTATTTCTTATTCATTTTACTTTTAGTTTTTTACATTTTTGCCTTAACCTTTTTTAATTCATACTTTTGCCACTTTTAATTTTTTCCAATTCATACTTTTGCCACTATACTTTTATTTCCCTATACTTTTGCCTTAACCTTTTTCAATTCATACTTTTACCACTTTAGTTTTATTTCTTTACATTTTTGCCTTAACAGAAACCTTTTTCAATTCATATTTTTGCCACTTTATTTTTATTTTTGTACACTTTTGGTACAAAATTTTCACTTTTACATATTTACACTCTTGGCACTAACGTTTGATGATTTTTTACACTAACGCCACTGAACTTTGACAAATATCACTTTTGTGCCAATATTTCTTAGAAAACTTTAAATTATTTCCAACCAATTTTTTTAGGAAACTTTAAATTATTTCCAACCAATTTTTTAGAAAACTTTAAATTATTTACAACCCATGCGGAGCATGGGCTCTTTCCTAGTTTCCATTAAATTAGCTTCTCTCTAATTAAATATATATTGAATGCAGCCATAAACACACGTCACCATTTTTTAGAGTACCAACCCACCCTACTGCCTTCATCTTCACCAAGCCGCCCATCATGCACCTGTTATCATCTTCATCATCCACACTCACCACCGCCATAGTCGCAACCCCTGTTCTGTTCGATCTGCATCATCCAAACAACCTTAATGTGTAATTTATGAATTGAAAAATGAAGTCGTTCATGGAGTTTCAGCTGAGAGAGAAAATAAAATTGTTCAAGGCTTTGAATCACATTTACTGATGTCGCCTATTTCAAAAGGTAACAAAAACAATGTTGGGCTCAATTTTTAATTTTGATAGGTTAAGTTTACGAAAAGTCCCATGAACCATATCATTTGTATTGTATTTTTTAATTTTATTGACCAAAATTATTATTGGAACTTAATGGATCTTTTACATCTTTACCTAGAATAAAGTATTTCATAATTAGTTGGTATGTGTTTTTCTTGTTATTCACTTCGACTTTGATATGCTAGAATAAAGTATTATTTTAGTAACTTTATCAACAAAATCACACAGATATAGACAAGAGAAGTTGTCTTATCACTCTTACCATATTAGAAAATACATCTTTAGCTAGTGAGAGGAGTGGGAAGATAACATTGCCTTGTCATTTTCAAAGCCCTTATCAGCAAATAAGAAACATTTGTTTGACGGATGTGTGTTTTTGTTGTGTTCAGACAAAGCACACGTTGAAGAAAAATTGGTGCACCTTGGAAAAATGAAGTGATGACATGAAGTTGTTTATATACAGTTGAACACATGTTTTCCCTGAGTCATACAATGAAAAATAAGTTAGCTGGTCTCTCTCTCTCTCTCTCTCTCTCTCTCTCTCTCTCTCTCTCTCTCTCTCTCTCTCTCTCTCTCTCTCTCTCTCTCTCTCTCTCTCTCTCTCTATATATATATATATATATATATATATATATATATATATATATATATATATATATAGAAAAGTTCAATAGAGAACCATAATTATGGGTTCTTCAAGGAACCAAAATTTTTTTTCAATTTTTAGAGCTTATTCTTTATCGAAAAAAAATATTTAAATTCATATATTAACATTGTGAATGTGAAAAATATCTTTCGGATTCACTGTTTGAATCCGGATTCACGTTGTGAATTTTCGAAGATTCACATTGTGAATTTGACGTAAAAAAAAATCGAATTTTATATCATTGGAAAAATGATAAAAAGTTATGAATTTCTGTATTTTTAGTTTTTTTTTTTTTATTAAAAAAAAAAGTAAATTACACAAATGGTCCCTATGGTTTAAGGTAAATTGCACGTTTGGTCCCTAACTTATTTTTTTAACTCAGAAGGTCCCTACTGTTTGTTTTTGTTACACGCTTGGTCCCTGTCTTACCTAAAAAAAACTATTTTGCCCTTAATTTTTAAAATATTTAACTAAATACACCCCAACCCCAACCTCCATCATCTTACCTTACCTATCCTATCATTTTTTCCTATTTAAATAATCGTTTTTTTAGGTAAAATAGGGACCAATCGCGTAACAAAAACAAAAAGTAGGGACTAAGCGCGTAACAAAAACAAACAGTAGGGACTTTACGAGTTGAAAAAATAAGTTAGGGGACCAA
This sequence comes from Lactuca sativa, assembly GCF_002870075.4. Lineage (NCBI taxonomy): Eukaryota > Viridiplantae > Streptophyta > Magnoliopsida > Asterales > Asteraceae > Lactuca > Lactuca sativa. The sequence goes on from NC_056626.2 coordinate 312,482,801, forward strand.
GCGCGCAAATTACCCCAAACCATAGGGACAATTCATGTAATTTACTCAAAAAATAAGTTCTAAAAGTTGAAAAAAAGATTGATTCCTTGGTTAATTATGGTTCTCTATTGAACCTCACCCTATATATATATATATATATATATATATATATATATATATATATATATATATATATATATATATATATATATATATATATATATTCATTCTACCAATTATTGTATAAATATGTAACTCAATTTTGGCCGATTATTTTAAAAACTTACATAGTGGTATGAAAGTAATTAACATTAAAATTAAATTATTAATATTAAATCATCTTTGTAGTCACCACAATCTTCAACCTCCCCATCACTATTGACACCAGACGCACAAAAGTCTTCCAAAATGGAGAAGAAAACCATAGTCGCTCTCATTCTTTCTAGTCTTGATCGCAACCTCCTTTTATCTTGATATCCTTCTCATCGTATGGAAGGTTGATTGTAGAAGTCGATTAATTAGGGTCGAGGTGTCCATTCATGGTCAAGATGATAGCGAAGAGCAATTTATTTTTCTGATTCGTGCCCTACCTCCTTAATCTCGAGCACGTGTGTGTGTGTGTGTTTTGTTGGAACACGACAAACCTTTTTTCCCATTCTTCTCGATTTATAGGTGGTAGGTTGATTCGCATGCTTTTGCCCTTTTTTTATACATATAAGATATCTTGTAAGTTTGTATTGGGTTCTATTTTATTATTAATTCACATTTATACTTCCATTCATCTCGATGATTCAAATGTCATTGTAATAATCGCTTTCCCGCCTCCTGTAATTCATTATTCGTGAACAGTGTGTGCATAGAAATGAGTATACGTTCCTTGATTATCCCCAACTGTTCAATATTAAATCTCAAATTCATTACCTTACATAAAACTAAATGCCTTTCGCTTCAAGATATGTCGATGTCTTACTTACAGTCTCTTCCTTCTCCTTCTGTTAGTATGAAGCTACACTCCTTCTGTTAGTATGAAGCTACAGATCAGTTTTTTCTTAGCCCTTTTTAGAGGTAATTGCTGAATTAGTAGATATTTACTCGTCTATGTAAGAATTAAGAAACGAACTTTTAGAATACATATGAGTTTTGTGGTTTTTTGAATGGCAACTTCGTTTTCGTGTTTCATTTCTAGCTTGCTTTTATCAAACAGGTTTTCGTGTTTCATTTCTAGCTTGCTTTTATCAAACAGGCATCGTTGGTTCTGTGGTTGTACATGCAACCAGTTGCTATGGTCTTTACAATTCTAGCCACATTCATGATTTTGTATCCTCCTCAAGTAACTGCAATTTGGAATTAAATTATGTATTAGTTGGTGGCAAAAAAGTTTGTTTTTTTAACATATTATACAGAGTAACTGGTTTGGACACCCTATTGAGTATGATGGAGTGGTAGTTTCCTTTTGTAATAATATTCTTTCAAGAATTATTTTATTTTTGATTGATCTAACGGCTAGTATTTAGTTACACGGTTACACAATAGATGTTATTTACAATTGAACCTACCCCTATATAGGATCATATGTAAACCTACAGATATTGTGTTATTGTATTACTTAATTTCAACCAATCACTTTAAAACCTTAGATAAGGGTGTTATGGTAATTTAACATAATAATTAATTAACTATATTTTAGTTGATCAACTAATTTAGGTAACTATTAATTTGAAACCCCTTTAATTGTCGAAACACACCCACAATATGTATATATCTCTTTCTCTGAGTTAATCCTATCATTTCCATCCTCCATCAAACTAGCACGTTCATCACTTCTGCTCCACTGGTGCCGTCAAAGTATACTCCACTGCCTCTGTCGCATTTATCCACCGCCATCGTCTTCATCCCACAAAAAAAATCACCATGTCATCACCAGGTTCATAATCATCGACGAAACCTTATGAAATTTCCATCTCCTTTCGATCTGTCTCTCTATGTCTCTCTAAGCTCAGACATTTCCAAAAATTTATTTCTTATTTATGAGTTTTTGTATTTCTTATTCTTTTGTGATGACGAAGGAATTAAGATTCCGTCAAATTGATCCATAGTCTCTGATGGCGTCAGCGACTCAATTGCAATTAAATCTCTATTAATCGTAATAGGTAAATGTGATTCAATTCTTTATGCAAAAGGTTTATTTTCATGCCAATTGTAAATGTGAGTGATGTAATGATTAGTAATTAATTTAAAATACTTGTGTAAATTGATATTTTTTACTGATCCTTGTTATATGATTTAATCTAAAGTTTTTATTATTATATTTAGTTGAGTCATCACCACCAGACCATATCATACTCTTTTATTTTATGAATTTTGATTTAACAATTTCAAACTTTATAGTTTATGTAAATTTATAGTTTATTGTGAAATTAAACGTTAATCTTTGTGTTTTTGTTCTGATTATGATACTAGAAATGATATTCAACAAAAAATATTAAATCTTATAATATAAATATTCTTACAGATTAAGAGGAAATGATTCGTTCTTGATTTCATTTTTTCAATTTCTTTGAGATTACAAGTAAAGGAAGAAATAAAACGGCATACCCACAACATCTTTAAAATTGACTGCATTCAAGTGTATTCTCATAAGAATGACAGATACTTTTTTTTTAAATTACAATTTTTTTCTTGTAATTCTTTCATTATTAGGAGAATTTTATGTTTTATGTTTCTATTTTACATTTATTTTCAAAAAAAAACAGATTGACAATTATAATTTTTTACATTCTTAATAGATGGAAATCCAATTCTTTATAGAATTATGTTGATTCTTATTTTTAATTTAAATTGTATTTTTTTTATGACATAGCTAATTCTAGAATAATGTTTATTTTGGTGTAACTTTTAGTCCAAAACAATGGTTTCATCATTATTTCTTATGTAATTCTTTCAAGAATATAACTTACTTTTCTTGTAATTCTGTCAAAAAATGAAGCTTAATTTCATAAGAATGGTTTTAGATTTTAGTAGATTGTTCTTACTTTTTTTTTGTAGATTTTATTTATTTCCGGTTGATATTCCGTTAGGAAAGTCTCGTTCCAAAAAAAATTCATACTTTTTCAAGATTGAAAATGAATTCTGTCAAGAATATGTTTTTTTTTTCAAAAATAGTTATCTTAGAATGTTTATGCTTTTTGCAAAAAAAATCAATTCCTAAATATAGTAAAAAAAATCCATCAAATAATTATTCAAATAATAGTAAAAAAACTCATCCCATAATTAGTGCACATTCTATAAATTATTAAACATAAAATGTCTACAATACCCTTTTATATGGTGTATGTTATTCCATCTTAATAACATACACCATATGATCATGATCATCCATTCTTTTCATCTAATGGTCGAAATCAAGTTACACAATAACACACCATTTGCTAGTTAAAAAGATCCTATCCATATATATGTTGGATTAGTGTCTAAGGCTGTAACTATATTTGGTAAATACTTGACCCGGTTGTGCATGGTCCTTTTGGGTTGCCTTCACCATAGCAACTTGACAGGATGATTTGTTAAAAGAGAAGAAATATTATTGTTAATATGTTATGAGAGTAATATATTAAAGGCATAATAATTTTATTTGATTGATATAAGTCATAAATTAATTGAGAATTAATTTGGTGACTTAAAGAGATTAATAAAGGGGCATAAACTGTCAAATGTGTGATAGTTGTGTTTTGGGCTATGTATCCTTATGGATATAAGGGTGGACGGATTTTAGGGTTGGGAGACCATAAAATCGTCCAAGCCTAATATCTAGGAGGATCTTTGGATTACTTAGGGCCTAAGTTATTCAATTAGGGTTAAAGGTGAAACCCTAGTAGCTCATAGTATAAATAGATCCCTTGGGTGAGGGAAATCGGCATTCATGCAAGGCAAGAAACCCTAGAGCCGATTTCTCACCCTCCTCTCTCTCTCTCAATATCATCCTCTTGCTACTTGGTGTTTGTAAGCCATTAGAGGAGTGACAATTGTGACTCTAAGCTCCAAGAACAAGAAGTTTCAAGCAAGCAACTTAAGGTATTATTCTAGATTTGTTTTATATATGATATGATTCAATTGTTTACTCTAGATCTAGAATTGTAAGCCTTGGATACAATGCATGTTCAATTAGAGAAACCTAGATCCAAGCATTAGGGTTTGCATGTGCACATAGGAAATTTCTTATGGCTCAAACCCATAAGTAGTATCAGAGCTTTGATTGATTTCTATTGAATTGATGCATTGGTTGATTGCTTGTTGCTTGAAAAATTCGATTTTTATGATTCTGTCTGATGAAATCGGCGAGTTCCACTGTGGACTCGGCGAGTAGCTCCAACTCGGCGAGTCCATAGTGGAACTCGGCGAGTTCGAGCGTCAGTTGGAGGTAGTTTCGGGATTTCTTGCTGTTTTACTTGAGGATACTTGCCTTAACTGTTTTGGGTCATTAAAATCTGATTTTAATCATATACATGAGTATATTCTTGACCAAATAAAAGATAATTACCAATTAGTTGAATAATAATTTCCTTATATGATAATAATTGATTATTTGAATTGAATTGGTGAATTGTCTTGCAAGTAACATTGAATAAGATCAAATTGAGATAGTCTAATTAGTTGATTTATATGATTTTCTATTTGATCCTTATGTTTTAAAAAGATTAAAACTTTTCCTCAAGTTTTGAAATTTAAGTTTTGTGATTAAAAGTTTAATTTGAATAATTTAAATTTCAAACCCTAGAATTTTACAAGTTTAGAATTCACCACTATACTAATATATTATTACAAGCTTAATATATATATATATATATATATATATATATATATATATATATATATATATATATATATGATTTAAAAATGCTAGTCTTAGTGTTAGTAGGTCTCATTCACGAAGTCAGTCTATAAGGTGGGTATAAGGTTGCTGCCTATAAAATGGCACTTAATGGGTGTACACTCACACCCACCGCTTACTTGACTGGTGGAGGGTAGTTAGTCGAACGGGCAGGATAGGGCAAACATCTCCTCATTAATAAGTATAATGAATCTATATAAAGTAACTAAATGTATTTCATAAAATTCCCAATCTTAGTTACTTTAGGAAAGTGAATTGATGCAATCCCATGAAATTACACTTTGCACCCTTGTTAAGAAGTTAGTGGAGCGTGTGTGGTTAACCGGCACACTAATTGGTTCTAAGCAAAGGTGGAAAAGGGTGATTCATTGTTTGTCATAGTTCCATGGAGCGTGTGTGGTTTACCGGCACATCGAATAGGTGACTGTAACAATGAAGGCACCATGTAGATTTGCATGGTTATACACACCCGCTTTGTGATCCTCGGCATCCCAGTCACAAACTAGAGGGGCATATCGAGATTTAAACATGCCACTGAAAAGTTCAATGAATCTCAAAGAAATCTAGGAATTCTCAATACATTTAAAACTTAAATCTTATGTTTTTCTTGGTGAAGAATTAGTGAATCGTCATTCACTTACCTCCAAATTATTTTCATGTTGGATTACGGCAACCCTTTTCTAATGTGTAAATAATGTTGTTGGGTCCTAGCCCTAATTTTCTATTTTGGGTGTTAATTAGGGACTTAACTATAATCAAACTTTGCTCCTTTCTATTTGTAGATGTCTAACGCGAACAATGCTGCTGCTAGCTCATTCACGCTAATGAGCCTTTGTCAAAAAGTGACTTTTGATGGATCGAACTTTAGCGAATGGATAAGATACATTCGCACGATCGCGCGTTGCGAGGACAAAGAGTATGTTCTCGATGAGAAGCTCGAGAAGATCAACCCATAAATTACTACTCCCGAAGAAATGGCTGTCTTTGAGGCCCATGAGCGTGATGCAACGAAAGTTCATTGCATCATGCTAGCCATAATGAACTCCGAATTCCAAAAGTCCTATGAGGACATGTATCCTTATGAGATGCATCTAGACTTAATGGAGAGATATCACCAAAGAGCGAGGCAAGAGCGCTATGAAATCATAAAGAATATGATCACTGCTAAAATGGGAAGTGGAGAGTCTCTAACCGTGCACTTGCAAAAGATGCAAAGGTATGTTGATCATCTTCGCAAGTTGAATGTCAACTTTGGGGAGGATTTGGCTATCGACATTGTTCTTCACTCCTTTCCCTCATGCTAAAACCAATTTAGGATGACCTACCACATGAACAAGGAAGAGGTCACCCTAAGCAAACTCCAAGGACTCCTAAGGACTGATGAGAGCAACCTCAAGGACAAGTCTATTGCACTAACTCCCAATCCACCCGTTGCTCCTGTTTTGGCTATTGGGCAGGGAAGGGGCAAGAAGAGGAAGGCTTCTTCAAAGAACCACCGCAAGGGAAAGTCCCAAGATGGTTCCTCTTCTAGTGGGACCAAGGTTGACCCTGCTAAGCCCAACCCAAACCCAAAGGAGGAAGAGTGCCACCATTGCCATAAAATAGGGCGTTAGAAGAGAAGCTGCCCGAAATATATGCAAGCCATCAAGGATGGAAAGATCAAGCCATCTTTCGCAGGTATTTACACAATTAAATCTAATGATTCATCTCATGCTATTTCTTGGGTTCTTGATACAGGGTGTGGTTACCACATTTGTTCTGATTTGCAGGGACTAGGAAGAAATAGGGATGTGGAGCTTGGAAGAATAAATCTAATCATGGGGAACAGAAGATCGTCGCCTGTTACCAAGATTGGAGTGTATTCTTTAGTGCTTAGTAATGGATTGAATTTAGATTTAAATAATTGTTGCTACTCACCAGATATGGCAAGAAACATCATTTCTTTTCATGGTTTATTTATACAAGGATTTAGATATTCGTTTAATAATGAGAATGGTTCGATTTATGCTTATCTAAATGGTGTTTTATATTTTGAAGCAATGCTTTGTAATGGAATTTATGAAACTGTTATGGTTGTAGATAACCTAGGAAATGATGTGTTGTTTATGAATTCTTCCAATAGTATGGATAGAGCATCCTTGTGGCATTGTCGTCTTGGACATGTCAACAAGAAGCGCATAGCCCAACACGTGTGAATCTTGTTTACTTGGAAAGATGAACAAGTCACCCTTCACTGGCACTTGTGAGAGGGGTGAGGGTTTATTGGATCTCAAACACACCGACATGTGTGGGCCCTTTAGATCCACCACAAAGGATGGGAACCGCTTCTACGTGACTTTCACCGATGATTATAGTAGATATGGGTATATTTACTTAATCAAGCACAAGTCAGAAATGTTTGAAAAGTTCAAAGAGTTCAAACATGAAGTGGAGAATCAATTGGGCAGGAAAATCAAGATGCTTCGATCCGATCGAGGAGGAGAGTACCTAAGTCTTGAATTCCACGACTATCTCAAGGAATGCGGAATAGTTTAGCAATTGACGCCACCTAGGACACCATAGTTGAATGGTGTGGCAGAAAGGCGTAATCGAACCTTGCTAGACATGGTTCGTTCAATGATGAGTCATGTTTCACTACCTATCTCTTTCTGGGGGTATGCCTTAGAGACTGCCGCCCATATCCTTAACCGAGTCCCTACAAAGAAGGTTGCCAAAACACCTCATGAGATGTGGACAAGGAAAGCTCCCTCATTGGCACATATCAATGTTTGGGGCTGTGAAGTTTTCGTAAGACGAGAAACTCACGACAAGCTCGAACCTCATAGTGAGCAGTGTATTTTCATCGGCTACCCGCAGAAATCCTTTGGATATCTCTTCTATAGACCGAGTGACAATGTTGTCTTCGTTACGAGGAGAGGGGTTTTTCGAGAACGAGAACTCATAAGCCAAGGAGACAGTGGGAGGCAAATCGATCTTGAAGAGATTCAAGAGTCGAGCGATGAAGGAACCTCTAACGCTGGCGCTCAACCCAAGGATTAAACTCTGGTTGAACCGATTGACGATTCCTTACCTCTTAGACGTTCCAAAAGAGTTAGAGTTCAACCCAGTTTTATGGCTTTCATATTACTACCGAAGGGGACACGTATATTAGTGATGGTACACTAATAAATCTAGATGAACCTAATAGCTATAAGGAAGCCATGGCTGGCCCAGAGTCTGTGAAATGGAAAGAGGCGATGGACAGCGAGATTCAGTCCATGTATGACAACCAAGTTTGGAATTTGGTTGACAATGTGCCCGGACGTAAGCGGTTGGGTGCAAATGGATCTTCAAGAAGAAGACCGACATGGATGGGAATGTGCACACGTATAAGGCACGATTGGTTGCGAAGGGCTTTACTCAAACTCCCGGAGTTGACTATGATGAGACCTTCTCACCAGTTGCTAAGATAAAGTTTATTAGGGTGATGCTATCTATTGCTGCATTTCATGATTATGAGATATGGAAAATGGATGTCAAGACCGATTTCCTTAATGGTAAGTTGGCTGAAGATGTTTACATGGCTCAGCCAGAAGGTTTTGTCGATCTGAAGCATCCCAATAGAGTGTGCAAGCTTGAGAAGTCCATTTATGGACTTAAGCAAGCCTCTCGCAGGTGGAATCTTTGCTTCGATGAGAAAGTCAAAGGGTTTGGATTTGTACGAAGTGAAGATGAATCATGTGTATATGTCAAGGCCAGTGGGAGTATAGTTAGCTTCCTCGTTTTGTATGTCGATGACATACTACTCATAAGAAACGACATCCCGACTCTGCAGGAGGTTAAGTCTTGGCTCGGGAAGTGTTTCGCTATGAAGGACCTCAGAGAGGCTTCCTATATTTTAGGAATAAGGATAGTGAGAGAACGAAGTAAGAGACTAATAGGACTTAGTCAAAATACTTACTTGGATAAAGTACTAAAACGTTTTAGTATGGAAAACTCGAAGAAGGGAGAACTACCGATACAGAGTAATGCCAAATTGAGTAAGACTCAAAGTCTGAGTACAGAAGCCGAGATAGCTGAGATGAGCCGAGTACCCTACGCTTCCGCAGTTGGCTCAATCATGTATGCTATGACTTGTACTCGCCCTGACGTGGCCTTTGCTTTGAGCATGGCCAGTAGATATCAAGGGAACCCGGGCAGAGCTCATTGGATTGCGGTCAAGAATATATTTAAGTACCTTTGGAGGACCAAGGAATGGTTATTAGTCCTCAGAGGGAGTGATGACTTAAAGGTGCGAGGGTATAGTAACGCAAGCTTCCAGACCGACAGGGACAACTACCGTTCGCAGTCGGGCTGGGTCTTTACCCTTAATGGAGGAGCAGTGACTTGGAAAAGTTCCAAACAAGAAATTGTAGTTGATTCAATGTGCAAATCAGAGTACATTGCAGCAAGCGAAGCGTCAAAGGAGGCAATGTGGTTGAAGAACTTCATTGGTGATCTTGGAGTTGTACCTGCCATAAAGGATCCTATGGAAATTTTTTGTGATAATGAAGGAGTGGTTGCCTTGACCAAGGAACCGAGGGATCATGGTAGATCTCGGCGTATCGACAGAAAATATCACTTTATTAGACATCGAGTAGAAGAAGGACACCTCGTAGTAAAGAGGGTATTGTCAGAGGATAACCCAGCAGATCCGCTTACAAAGGGACTGAGTAGGGTTAAGCATTTGCAGCACGCTAGGAGCATTGGGCTGAGAGACGATATTAGTTTAGATTAGATAGTTTTGGAAACATGTAATAGATAAATGTAATTGACATTTGATGATTAAATAAAGGAGTATTATTTATAAGTAAAACTACTGTCTTATGTTAATTGTTTAACTATTGTTTCACTTTGCATGTTTTGACTTCCTGAATAATTTAGTTATTAAGAATAATCGAATTATTCGAATGGTCCACAATCTTTCATATGTTGGAAGTAGGTATGAATAAAGATTGTCATGAATTGGTGTGTAGATTGTCTAAAAGGTATTAGACATAGCAAAGGTTTGCTGCAACGTTCATGAGTGTTTATGAACAAGTTTTGAGCATTGGAATAAACCCGCGCTTGCTGGAATCACTTTATGGAATGTGACACGAGTGATCGCAAGACGATAATATCATATGGTCTTAAAACCAAGATATATGGTTTATTGTTTGTTAATTGGTTGTGCATTAACAATGCGAAACCGCATCAGTAAATTGATGTCATAAAACGCATTGTTGTGTATAGTTGATTAGTAAATAGTAAATGCATATAAGTCAAAGTTTATCTGTTACTTTTATCCTAAGAGGGTAAAAGCGATATCAGGTCCCCTCGATGATTTGATTTGACTTATGTGCCGGGCCCGGTCAGGACTGAATTGATGTGTTCAATTAAGTTCTATGTCAAATGAATCTGAGATCGAGAAACCAACTGTTGGACAATAAGTTCCATGAGATTGTCCGCACAATATCTAAACAGAGGACTGTACGATCCCTTATCTAAAGGACAAGATACTGATAAGATCAGAGTTTGACAGTGTCTTTGAGAGCTACGATTGCTAATCGGATTGTGTTTGCATATATAGTTACTAGACTTATCCAAGTGGGAGACTGTTGGATTAGTGTCTAAGGCTGTAACTATATTTGGTAAATACTTGACCCGGTTGTGCATGGTCCTTTTGGGTTGCCTTCACCATAGCAACTTGACAGGATGATTTGTTAAGAGAGAAGAGATATTATTGTTAATATATTATGAGAGTAATATATTAAAGGAATAATAATGTTATTTGATTGATATATGTCATAAATTAATTGAGAATTAATTTGGTGACGTAAAGAGATTAATAAAGGGGCATAAACTGTCAAATGTGTGATAGTTGTGTTTTGGGCTATGTATCCTTATGGATATAAGGGTGGACGGATTTTAGGGTTGGGAGACCTTAAAATCATCCAAGCCTAATATCTAGGAGGATCTTTGGATTACTTAGGGCCTAAGTTATTCAATTAGGGTTAAAGGTGAAACCCTAGTAGCTCATAGTATAAATAGATCCCTTGGGTGAGGGAAATCGGCATTCATGCAAGGCAAGAAACCCTAGAGCCGATTTCTCACCCTCCTCTCTCTCTCTCTCTCTCTCTCTCTCAAGATCATCCTCTTGCTACTTGGTGTTTGTAAGCCATTAGAGGAGTGACAATTGTGACTCTAAGCTCCAAGAACAAGAAGTTTCAAGCAAGCAACTTAAGGTATTATTGTAGATCTGTTTTATATATGATATGGTTCAATTGTTTACACTAGATCTAGAATTGTAAGCCTTGGATACAATGCATGTTCAATTAGAGAAACCTAGATCCAAGCATTAGGGTTTGCATGTGCACATAGGAAAGTTCTTATGGTTCAAACCCATCAATATATATATATATATATATATATATATATATATATATATATATATATATATATACACACACACAAGGTTATAACCCATGTAATACACGGTTAACAAAGTAAAATAAGAGATAAAAAATCATTATGATTAATGGTAAATTTGAAAAGAATTAAGAAAATGCGACAAAAATATTAAAAATGAAAAACACAAAGTTAGCATATTACACTAATAGTCCATCTCATACGAACCATCAATTTACCATTTATACTCTTCCTAAATTCAAAATGAAAGAAAGTAAGTTCGTATTAACCTAAATATTAATCAAAAGGGGCAATAAGTAATAAGATCACCACACCCACATAAATTTCTTATTAAATCGTTATATTTTGGAATATTTAGCTAATTATAACCATGAAGCACATTATAACCAAGAAAAAATATGAATTCATATCAGACTTGAATGATTGTTGAAAACAAATAAACATTCCTAATTACAAGACATGATTAGGTGGAGATCTTACTCTAGGCCATGTATCTTCTGTTGGAGTTCCCATTAATCTCTATTAAACAAAAATCAATATGGAAGGATATTATATAGTAATGCAAAAATCTATATATATATTATATTATAATCCACCAAAATACCAAAATCTAAGAAACTCATAACCATAGATTTCCCTCCACCCTACAACCCAAATTTAATATCCTGCTTGACAGAAAATAAATGGTTAGTGGTGAGCAAATATATAGATAGAGAGTAGAAACGTGTTTGAGTAATAAGACATATGATTTTGTAAGATCCAACAAAAATTATAATTGTCCTATTAACCATGTTTGTAGACCTGTAAATTTTTCAAATAAATTTTTCGTTTTTAAAATCACATAAACTCCCAAAATGTATAATTTGTCAAAACACAAGTCAACAATGTTTGATAAAATCTCAGAATCCTCAAAATCATGATCTCTAACTGGTGTGTATAATCAATTGGGCGCCTTCCCGCCATCCTGAGAAGTACCCGAAACATATATCACACAACACAGTAAGCACGAAGCTTAGTGAATTCCTCAAAATACCACACACAAATAATTAGCATGTCATGGCTATGTCTCGATAAGGACCCTCCGGTCCATGTGTCTCAATGAGGACCCTCCGGTCCCATACCTCGGGTTGGACCCTCCGGTCCTAACCAACAAAGCACAGAATAATATACAGCATAAATCACTAAGACAAATGCATGATATCACATAACTCAATATAAGCATATAAGACCCTTCGGTCACACAGTATTACCACTCAGGCAAGTATAGTGAGAAGACTCACCTCGTAAGCAAAGCAAATATATCTCGCACTCAACGATCGGTCTAGACTCCGCCTACACATCACAATCATCTCTAATAAACACTTTTAAATAATCACACTAAATATGTTAGGCTAATCCCTTTTCTAACTCCCGGAAAGGGTGAAAGACCATTTTACCCCTCCATGGTCTCCATATCCATCACTTGACCAAACCCTAAAAGTCAACGGAAGTCAACACTCGGGTCAACAATCCATGTTGACCCAACTCGTCGAGTGCACCTATGCGACTCATAGAGTTCCTCCTGTTCTCAGAAGATTGGGAAAACTCCAACTCAACTCGCCAAGTCATCTCATCAACTCGTCAAATTTGCATGTGTCCATACTACAGGGGAAAACCATAACCGACTTGTAACATCCTGAATTTCAGAAGTATGACTTAAGGGTTTAAAGTGTAATTTTGAAGCTATGACTCGACGAGTAGGTATGCTTACTCGCCGAGTCGGAGCGGGTTTGGGTCGCGAATTAAGTGACCAACTCGCCGAGTCGAAAGCTGGACTCGACGAGTTGGTGCTGGAATGAGAAAAACCCTAATCTTAGGGTTTGCACCCTATTTAAAGGACTTTATATCCTCCCCTCAGCTCCCTTAGCCCCTTTGAGATCCAGAAAACCCTAATCTCGTGTGTGTGAGGCCATTAGAGGGAGATTGAAGCTTTGAAAGGTGTTCTAGTGGAAGAATCTTGAAGATCAAAAGGGCTTGCATCAAGGGTGTGGTGTAGATCCAGAATCTACTTCAGTTTGGGAACATCTTGGAGGTAATAAGCTGTTACCTTCACTCTTTTGCATCTAGATCTATTCATGAGAGAGACTTGGGGCCATTTTGGGTATGTTTGAGACCTATTTCGGGTTTGGAGTTTAGATCTGAGGTTGCTACTTCAGATCTAGACTTGTGTTGGTCCAGAATGTCATAAAGCATCAGTCAATGAGTTGTTGGTGAAACCCCTTTGTCTAAAACCCAAGCCCTAGAGTGATTTGGACCTTTAACTCCCTGTTTTCACGTAAAGTTTGCAACTTTACGTAGGGGTTATGCCCTAGAAGATTGGATCTACAATTTGGAGCCCCTGTATGGATTGAAAAGCCACTGTATAGATTGAGAACTGGAGAGACTCAGCGAGTCACATGGGTGTACTTGACGAGTTGTATGAACATGAGCATGGACTCGACGAGTTGGAAGAACAACGCGGCGAGTCTGTTGACGATTGCCTTGGACTCGGCGAGTTAGGTCGCAGGACCCCAACCTCTTGTGGTTAAACTTCGGATCAGTGAGTCGGTTGGCGACTCAGTGAGTTGGACGGGATGGAATTCCGAGATCGTTGAACTCGACGAGTCTTGGGGCGACTTGGCGAGTTGAGTCGTGTTATGGGAGTTTTCTGAGTATAAGAACTCGACGAGTCGACGGGTTGACTCGGCGAGTAGAGTCAACTAGGAAGGTTGACTTTGACTGAGGACTTTGAGTTTGACCAAGAGTTGACCAGTTTGACTTCCAAGGGTACTTTGTTAATATTGGTATTTATGGAATTGGTTCTTTGGTAGTGTTTTGTGGTGAAGTTCGTGTCGGTGGTCGGAGTGGCTTGGTCTTATCTCTTCAATCGGCAATTGCGGCTGAGTTATCCTCACTATATCGACAGAGTCTATGGCACCAAGGCCGACCCTTTATCGGATAGAAATCCGGGTATTGTTTGTTATGTTATCACTTTGCTAGATCTGCATCCTGGTATTTAGGATGGTGTTATGTTAGTGACCTGGTTAAGGTCGGTACCTGGCATATAGGGTAATGTTATGTTAGTGACCTGGTTAAGGTCGGTACCCATCATATAGGGTAATGTTATGTTAGTGACCTGGTTAAGGTTGGTACCCGGTATATAGGGTAATGTTATGTTAGTGACCTGGTTAAGGTCGGTACCCGGTATATAGGGTAATGTTATGCTAGTGACCGGTTAGGTCAGAATCTTGGTTAGGATGTTGATATGCTATGTGATCTGTTAGACTATTTGTCTGGTTAAGGATTTGTAATGTGATTAATTGCTTTATGTGCACATGGTTGTTTGACGGGGGCTGGGTTGAGGCGGGTCCTGCTTTGTTGTCACAACTAGGAATTTTGATGCCTTGTGAACATTGAACAATGATAACAAATGTGAACCAACAATGTGAAAGCATGCATGATGCTTATTCAATAACAACCAAATTTTCATCAAATACTTCATTCAAGCACTACAAATAGTCAACAAAGAATTGGAAACCCTTGAAATCCCGGTTTAAGTCCATTTTGGACTAGAACTTCCTTATTGGGCCTAATGGACCAATAAGCTTCCAATTTGACTACTTTGGGCTTAGAACTATTATATGGGCTCTAATTTGGACCCACTTTCATTTATTTTAACATTTTGGGCTATATTGGGCCTAGAATGAAATAAAATACCCTAATGGACATTATTGGGCCACAACAAATTTATATAGTCCTAATAGGTCATAAAAATCATTCCTTGAATTATTTGGGCCGAAAATTTACTTATTTGAATCATAAAATGGGCTTAAACACAAAAATCCCAATACTCCTTCTTTCCCCTCTCCTTTTCTCGGCCCAAATACACCAAAAGAGAAGAGTTGACTTTCCATGGCCACCTCACTATTATTTGTTGGGTCTCCATGCATGCAACTCATGTTTCCAAGCAAACATCGCATCAAGTTCTCTCTCTTCTCCTCTCTCTTTTTCTCTCGGCCAAACCCAACACAAACACACACACACACACCTCACAAAAATTCTCTCTAAACCACTCTCAAGATCATCCTTTTCCTCTTTGAAGATCTCGAAATTTTGGCTAGAAATCTAAGGACTTTCATCAAGTAGTTCACATCCTTGGTAAGTTATTTCTTTGGTTAATAACATATCTTCTTCATTTCATCAACAATATCCCTTATCTCATACAAAATTCGTGATCACCCTCTTAGAAACATCTAAGTTCGAGATTCTCCAAGAAGACTTGCTAGGATCGAACCTTCATCATTTTTCTCTTCAAATACCGAAACCACAACTCAATGTGAGCTTCATACCCCTCTCTTTATGGTTTTCATATGTTTTATAGGGGAGAATACAAGAAAATGTGTAGATCTATGTGTATGTGTATGCTATGTGTGATTTTATGCATGTATGTATGATTTTATGTGTTTTTTTGTGATGAACATGTAACCAAAAAGGGGTGATATTTCGAGATCTATGACATGAGAAAGAAAACAAACATGATCTAAGTTATTTTACACCCAACAAGTCAAGAATAATAACTTATAAGATTGTGATAAACATATTTTAACATAAAGCCCATTCTTGGGCTTAAATTGTCAAAAATACAAAATTTGGGTTAAAGGTTGCCAAACCACAGTTTCTTAAGGGTTAAAGAGTCAAAACAGTTAAAATAATTGTTTTTCTAAATAATAAAATTTTCAAAGGACTTGAAATGTAAATTTTTAGCTTAATGGGCTAATTTTGGGCTTTTCAAACCAATAAGCCCAAAATTACGAAAAATGACATTTAAAGGGGCTGAAATGATAAATTCTTCAAAACAGGGGATAAAAAGTGTAACAAAACTATTTCAAGGATTGAAAATGCTTTTCATTTCCAAAAAGGATAAAAAAAATGTAAAGTTTTTGGATTTTGGGCCAAAACTGTAAAAATTGCGAAAAGTTGGGTTCCAACCGAAAAAATACTATTATGAAAGGGTTGAAATTGTTAACAAACTAAGTCTTAAGATAAAACTATCATTTCAATAAATCTATGATGCAAAAGTATCAAGAAAATGTTTTAAGAGCTAAAAATGTCTTTTCTTTTATATAAAGGACCAAAATTGTTATTTTTATCAAACAAAAGGGGCTAAAAAGGTTAAACAACTATATTTACACCAAATATTTTATTTATAGAATATTGAGTCAAAAATACTAATCTACGGCTTACAACAAAAACATCGAAAGACAAATACACGTATAACTCCAGAATATCATTATAAACAAATCGATCGATCTCGAGTCGACACAAAATAACAATCGTTAAATCAAACGCTCTAGTAGATATGTGATACCTAAGACAAGTAAACATTCGACACTTGGGGTTGAAAGTTTCAAATCATGCTTGTTGGACCTTGCAAGTCCATTAACATGATCTTCGGGCCCAAGGGATAATGATTATATGTTATTGGGCCTTCTATGACCCAATTCCGTATAAAGGGACCTTCAATGACTTTTAAGTGCTATTGGGCCCTAGTAATCCATTAGTATTGTCATAAGGTCAAAGTAATCAAATGCGAGATGGGCCAACATGTCTTTCGCATCCCCGATAGCCTAAAATAACTCATGGTAGTAGCAGGATGTCGTACTCCTCTTCTCCTCGTTTGTTAGGCTTATGAGTAATCAAAGTAAAAAAATTCAGGTTGTTCATCAATAGTAAACAAGGTTGTTTGGATTAAGTGAGTGATAACGGGCGACGCCTCTAAGGATCGTTCGTAAACTATAGTTATAACTAGTCATTACTAATGCATGATTATAACAACTCACAAACCTTAATTAATCCAACACCACCCGAGTAATCAAGGAAGAGTAATCAAAATTGTGGCGGTATCACCATTCGAGAAATAATTGTATTTTATGTTTTTGGAAAACATCGGGTTTTCCGGGGAAGTTCAACATTTTGCATGTGTACGGTTAATACAAAGTTTCTTTTCAATTATACATGTTTTGAAATCATCATGCATATATTTACGGATCTTCACACCTTTTTTTATAAACAATGGCCTTTTCAGAAAATATCGGATTTTCTGGGTTTTACAAACTACACAAATCATTTTTATCACAACATTTCTTATGAACTCACCAACATTCCATATGTTGACCATTTTCCAAAATATCTTGTATTCTCAGGTAACAGGTAAGCCGAGGAATAAGTATCAAGTATGTTAGTGTGTTTTGTTATTGAAAACTATCAAACAGTTTATGTATGGGTTTGTAACGTTAAAACAATGTACTTGATGTGAACAATTCAAGTTGTAATATATTAATACATGGTGATGTTTATGTTATGATTCATGTATATTCATTGTGATGATATTCAACTTAAGTCACGCGAGCCCTCGGACGTTTCCGCCGCGTGGTTCGGGGGTGTGACATTTGTGTTGTAGGACAACATACCCAGGGCGGACCGGATATTCCGAAGGCCCAACGAGCGGTCCGGATAGGCTGAAGGCCCCAAGAGGGCGGACCAGACATGTCGAGGCTCGGAGAGTGGACCAGGCCGACTGAAGGCCCAGTGTGGGCAGACCAGTCATATTGTAGACTTAGAGAGTGGACCAGGTGGATTGAAGTCCCGGTGCGGGCGGACCAATCACACTGTAGACTCGATGTACATGGCTAGACTCGGAGGGTGGACCAGGTGGATTGAAGGCCCGGTGCGGGCGGACCAGTCACACAGTAGACCCGATGTGCATGGCTGTTTTATTTGTGATATGTTTTGAGTCTTTTTATGTGTGGTTGGTATTTTGGGGGTAACTCCCTAAGCTTTTGGGCTTATAGTTCAGTGTATTGTTTCAGGTACTTCAGGAGATCATGGCAAGGCAAAGGCGTGATTGTACCGCTCCTCATGTTTTGTGATTTATGTGATATGGTTCTGGGGGATACTTTGATGTTTAAACTATTTTGAAAACAAGATTTATGAACTTAATGGTTTTTGAATGAATTCAAATGTTTTAATTTGGCTCAAATTTTATGGGTGTTACAAGTTGGTATCAGAGCCTTGGTTTGAGTGAATTGGAGGAACATTCGTGTGAATCCAGTCTCAAACCAAGGAGGGATTTTCAAAATGGTTTTCAAAACGTTTTTTTTTTCAAAATAAATAAAGGAGGATGCAGAGGGTACGATCAGCCAGAGCCAGTAAGTAGACCCCAAAATACCATACAAGTATTTGATTATGTGATATGTTAGAACAACATTCTAGTACTAGGCTAGGGATCTTCAGGAATTGCATAGAATTGCCTGATTATATGATACATGCTAGCCTAGGGTTTCCTTTGTATGGAATTGACATCATTACTGTAGTTATTTAGGCCTCGTTTTTTTTCTACAAAAGTACTTTTTGAGCACTTTTCCCTTTTGGCGGGTAGACGTTTAGCAAGTGCACGCCTTCTTCCGCAAACTTGGAAGAAGACAAAAGACATTTAACCACTTCCAAAACAAACAACACCTTAGTGTATGCATCATGGTTATACATAATTAAGATCTTATAGCCTGCGAATGTTTGATTTGGCCTTATGTTCTGTTCTTATATGAATGGGAGCTTAGGGTAGGATTAGATATTCAAAAGTATATAGGGTCCAGTGTTATGTATGACTAGCATACAATAGTGTTGCAGGGTTGGTGGAAGTTTCATGGATTGGTGGGTTGCGTGAGACTAGTAGGTCGGTTATGCGATAGTGGTGCTCCTCTAGAAGTGGGGATTGAGTGTTCGTTATGTATATGCTATTGTTAGGGTGTTGTGATGATACTTGATACAAATATGGGTAGGTGTGGAACGTAGTATGGGCCCGTGCTACTGAAAGCACAGGACCCATACACGTATCAAGGAAGTCACAACCCCTAGGGTTTTGTTGGGAGCTAGTTCTCAAGGTTATTATGAGGAATACCTAATATCTTGTGGCGTATTTCTAGTATGGAGATTACGAGACGTCTTGGGGCAGGATCCGGTTCGGGATCGGGATCAGGAGAGGATGGTCAGGATGGACCAGTAACACCCGAGGTCATTGGTCAAATGAGTAC
Organism: Lactuca sativa; assembly: GCF_002870075.4. NCBI lineage: Eukaryota > Viridiplantae > Streptophyta > Magnoliopsida > Asterales > Asteraceae > Lactuca > Lactuca sativa. The sequence continues at coordinate 312,502,202 of NC_056626.2, forward strand.
GGATGAGTTGGATGCCAGGATTCGTGAGATCCTGCATGATGAGGTTGCTGCTATGTTACGGGCTGAGTTGTCGGAGATGTTTGGGTCGATCAAGACCTCCATGGTTGAGTACTTTGATGAGTGCTATGCAGATCTTTTGAAGGCGGCTGCCGCGACAGCTACAACGGCTATAACAGCGGCTGGGGGAGGAGCCGGTCGAGGTTTTTAGTATCGGAACTTCGATAATACGAAGCCCCCTACTTTCGATGGGGTTCAGGATCCGATCGTTGCTATGAGATGTTTGTCAGACGTACAGGGTTGTTTCTTCACATGTTCATGCCCTGCTGATCAGAGGGTGAGGTGTGCTCTGAACCTTTTGAGGCTCGGGCGAAGGATTAGTGGAGGTTGACTACGGGGTCTTATTTGGATGCACAGCGGGCTGCGGTTACTTGGGATCAGTTCCGAGAGATGTTCAACACTCGTTATGTTCCACGGGTTGAGAAAGAGAGAGAGGTTGTCTCAGGAGTTCCTGGAGCTGAAGCAGGATTCAGAGTCGGTGATGGAGATCACCAGGATGTTCACTGAAAGGGCGATGTTTTGCCCAGAGTTTGCTTCGGAGCAGGCTCAGATGTCCCGATATCTGAGTATGGTCAAGAAGGACATCGGGCAATTTGTGTCCACGCAGAGGTGCAGGAGGCCGCCAGGCGGCGGGAGTTAGAGATGGAGTTGCAGTTGCGTGAACAGAGGCATGCCCCGGTGCAGTCGCAGCCGGCGCCGAATTGGTCCAAAACCATTGACGCTAGGGTTGGAGGTCAGAGCAGCCACACTTGTGAGAAGTGTGAAAAGGGTCATGCTAGAGTCTGTAGGTCCGATGGTGCGTGTCGCAAGTGTAGGAAAGAGGGGCATTATGCGAGGGATTGTCTTCAGGCGGTCCCGGCTCAGGATAGGAGGATCTGTTATCATTGTCATAAGGTTGGACACTTGAGAGTCAACTGTCCACAGCTTGTTGCAAGACCGGTGCAGGCTCCAACACCGGCCACTTTGAGGATTACGAGTGGAGGTCAGGGGGGAGCGGAGCCTCCGAGGGCTCAGGGTCGTGTTTTCCAGCTCATTGCAGAGGAGGTCGGGGCAGAGCTAGATGCAGCTGCAGGTATGTTTCCATTTTGTTATCATGTTATTTGTGTGGTATTGTAAATCTGTTTGCCTTGTTCTGCATGTTTCGTAGTATGATTGAGGATCTTAGTAGTTAGAAGTTGTAGTTGGTTAGCGTTCAGGAGGATTCTTGGTCGAAAGATAAGGTATATGATCTCATTGCTAGTAATAGCAACTGCGATGCGAGAAGTGTTCGGTTGAGATTCGAACTTCCTTGGAGTTCAGGATGTGCAATGACGGGAGAGTGTTCTGTGGAGGTTGCTCACTCCGGAGAGAATTAGTTCCTGGTGAAGGGGGAACTTTATCAAGTAAGGTCGATCGAGTTATGCCGGTTTGTCAGCGGAAGTTAGTAGTTGGTACACTAAGTGGGGAGAATTAGAAAATTCTCCAGTGAAACAGCAAGTATTCAGGGTTGGTTAGCTGTTTAGATTTACCAGTGTTGTTAGCCGAGAGTGTGGCATGATTAGAGCAAGTGATAGACAAGTGGGGCAGGGAACAAACCATGGTTTCAGGTAAGGTAGTTGGTCGATGTGAGGCCTGGGTTTAGGCCAAGAAAAGGATTCCGGAACAGAACTGGAGTTCGGAACCCCAAGAGGGCTAGAACAGACTACATGGGAGAGATTCCCATGAAGGATGGTTCAGGGTGACGTGCGACAGTCTTGAGCGGTCCGGATAGACTGAAGGCCGGAAGGCGTACCAATCAGACTGAAGGCTCGGGGAACGGTCCAGACATGCTGAAGGCCCAAGAGGGCGGTCCAGACATGCTGAAGTTTCTAAGAGTGGTCTAGATAGGCTGAAGGCCTGGTAAGGCGGTCCAGTCATGCTGAAGACTGTGTATGTGTTAGTAGATTTGTATGCAAAGAATGAGTGAATATGTCGCCATGCAATAGTAATCGATATGGTCTAGCCCCAAGTATTGATCATGATGATGGAATTGGCTGGAGGCCGTGCGTGGGCCTTGTTAGTTATGTGATCGGATTTGGAGTATATGGGAGTTCGAGAATAGCAGTTGCTCTACATGGATAGTGTAGAGTGGAGTTTAGCTCAGTGGCACTTATAGGTGTGGCAAGGGTTGTTGAGTAGACTTCCTGGAAAGGAAAGGTATGTAGCTCCGGAAGGGAGTATGGTTCCTCTGACAGGAAGGCAGTAGAGTAAATGGATGATCAAAAGTGCTTGGTAGTCAGCATTGGGATTGTACCAGATATATGGAAGCACATACGGGTTGGATGCCCGTTGAGGTTGTGGAATGATTAGCACGGATGCTGAGTCAGATGAGCTCGGAAGTGATGCAAGGGTAGATCCTTGGATCCCGAATTATGGTTGTTGTCATGAGCTATTTATGTAGTGGTGGTTCATCTTAGGGATGGCTGGACCATCGTAGGCGTGCCTAGTTTTCCAGCCCGAGGCTGTTTGGGCCAGGTACAATGTGTATGAACGTTATAGTTGGTTGTTCAGGAGGGTTGCTCGGAAGCTGTGAAATGTTCTATCGTGTCAGCGTGGTAAGGGATTTGATCCAGGGAGGAAACGGGATGAGTGTCCATCGGTGCAAGTTAATAGAAATAGCGCCAGTTGGGCAAAAGATAGCGGGTTAATATTGGGTCAAGACCCGGTGGTTTAGAACGATATCCAGTTTTCGCATGTTACGAATGAATACGTAAGACAGAAGTAAGGTAGTGTCTTCAGGTGGCACTTAGTTCATGAGTGTTGTCACCAGAGAAAAGAAGTCGGTGGCCGGCTTGAAGCAGTTATCAGGACCTGCAAGGGAAGCGATGGATTTTAGGGATTCGATAGCAGTGTTTGAAGAGACCTGGGTCGGTTAAGATCGAAGGTTGCTTCAAAGGAGTGTTATCCGAAATCGTGTGATGAAGTAGGCTTCGAGGACGAAGCCTAATTTAAGTGGGGGAGAGTTGTAACATCCCGAATTTCAGAAGTATGACTTAAGGGTTTAAAGTGTAATTTTGAAGCAGGGACTCGACGAGTAGGTATGCTTACTCACCGATTCGGAGCGGGTTTGGGTCGCGAATTAAGTGACCAACTCGCCGATTCAGAAGCTGGACTCGACGAGCTGGTGCTAGAATGAGAAAAACCCTAATCTTAGGGTTTGCACCCTATTTAAAGGACTTTATGTCCTCCTCTCAGCTCCCTTAGCCCCTTTGAGATCCAGAAAACCCTAATCTCGTGTGTGTGAGGCCATTAGAGGGAGATTGAAGCTTTGAAAGGTGTTCTAGTGGAAGAAGCTTGAAGATCAAAAGGGCTTGCATCAAGGGTGTGGTGTAGATCCAGAATCTACTTCAGTTTGGGAACATCTTGGAGGTAATAAGTTGTTACCTTCACTCTTTTGCATCTAGATCTATTCATGAGAGAGACTTGGGGCCATTTTGGGTATGTTTGAGACCTATTTCGGGTTTGGAGTTTAGATCTGAGGTTGCTACTTCAGATCTAGACTTGTGTTGGTCCAGAATGTCATAAAGCATCAGTCAGTGAGTTGTTGGTGAAGCCCCTTTGTCTAAAACCCAAGCCCTAGAGTGATTTGGACCTTTAACTCCCCGTTTTCACGTAAAGTTTGCAACTTTACGTAGGGGTTATACCCTAGAAGATTGGATCTACAGTTTGGAGCCCCTATATGGCTCGAAAAGCCACTGTATGGATTGAGAACTGGAGAGACTCGGCAAGTCACATAGGTGTACTCGACGAGTTGTATGAACATGAGCATGGACTCGACGAGTTGGAAGAACAACTCGGCGAGTCTGTTCTTGGACTCGGCGAGTCAGGTCGTAGGACCCCAACCTCTTGTGATTAAACTCCGAATCAGTGAGTCGGTTGGAGACTCAGTGAGTTGGACGGGATGGAATTCCGAGATCGTTGAACTCAACGAGTCTTAGGGCGACTCGGCGAGTTGAGTCGTGTTATGGGAGTTTTCTGAGTATAAGAACTCGACGAGTCGACGGGTTGACTCGACGAGTAGAGTCAACCAGGAAGGTTGACTTTGACTGAGGACTTTAACTTTGACCAAGAGTTGACCACTTTGACTTCCAAGGGTACTTTGGTAATATTGATATTTATGGAATTGGTTCTTTGGTAGTGTTCTATGGTGAAGTTCGTGTCAGTGGTCGGAGCGGCTTGGTCTTATCTCTTCAGTCGGCAATTGCAGGTGAGTTATCCTCACTATATTAACAGGGTCTACGGCACCAAGGCCGGCCCTTTATCGTATGGAAATCCGGGTATTGTTTGTTATGTTATTACTTTGCTAGATCTGCATCCTGGTATTTAGGATGGTGTTATGTTAGTGACCTGGTTAAGGTGGGTACCTGGCATATAGGGTAATGTTATGTTAGTGACCTGGTTAAGGTCGGTACCCGTCATATAGGGTAATGTTATGTTAGTGACCTGGTTAAGTTCGGTACCTGGTATATAGGGTAATGTTATGTTAGTGACCTGGTTAAGGTCGGTACCCAGTATATAGGGTAATGTTATGCTAGTGACCGGTTAGGTCGGAATCCTGGTTAGGATGTTGATATTTGTGATATGTTATGAGTATGTTTATGTGTGGTTGGTATTTTTGGGGTAACTCACTAAGCTTTCGGGCTTACAGTTTAGTGTATTGTTTCAGGTACTTCAGGAGATCGTGGCAAGGCAAAGGTGGGATCGTACCGCTCCTCATGTTTTGTGATTTATGTTATATGGTTCTGGGGGATACTCTGATGTTTAAACTATTTTGAAAACAAGATGTATGAACTTAATGGTTTTTTAATGAATTAAAATGTTTTAATTTTGCTCAAATTTTATGGGTGTTACACGACTCGTCGAGTTGGCTCATCCACTCGTCGATTCCCTAAAGTCCATTTCTCATTCAGACGATTTTAAGCAGAACTGAAGCCCCAAACTCTAGATCTAGCCTCCCAAGGCTGAACTACCACGTAAAGCTGGAAGCTTTACGTCCATGCATGGCACCTAGGGCTCAAAGTGACAAAAAAAAGCTCTATGGATGGCTTAATGCATAAAACTTGCCCAATAGCTTGATAAATCTTGAATCTTTGGGCCCAAGGGACCTCCTACTGCCCAGATCTGCAGTTTCAACTTCATGGCATGCTCAAATAACTCAAAAGCTCAAAAAGGAAGATGGAAATGGCCACAAACTCCCTAAAGAAGAGATTTAACCAAACAATGATCAAGGTGATAGCTTTTTACCTCCAAAAAGCAGCTAGCACTGAAAGAACACCAGATCTAGAGGCTTCTTCTCGTTCCAAGCCTTATGTTCTTCTATCTCCTTCCACGAATGCACCAAATCCCACACTTTTAGTTTCACTCTCTCACAGATGATACATGCTCGTTTAGGGTTTCTTTCAGGGTTTTAAAGTGATAAGGGAGGCGAAAATGAAGGCTTAAGGTCCTTTAAATAGGACATAAACCCTAGAAATTAGGGTTTTCACACTCAGCTCCTACTCGTCGAGTTGGGGTCCTCCAACTTGTAGAGTAGACTCTAAAAATCACGTGACCCTCTCAACTCCTACACGATGAGTTGGGACCAACCAACTCGTCGAGTAGGTCCTATATTATGAATAAAATTCTTAAGTTCCACATCCAGGAAATCGGGGTGTTACAATTCTCCCCCACTTATTTCGCCCTCGAAATCGCTCATTATCGACACATAGGTTGGAACAACAATCCAAGAAGCACAACCGGAAAGTCTCGTATCATAAAATGATCCCCTCTCCCATGAAATCCGAAACCAAATAGGTAACCTCATCCCTAAAAAGGACGGACCCCTTTTGTCATGGCGGTATCAGCTCTGACCCACCCGAACTCGAAAAATGTAGTGGTCTATCTCCCCGATAGACCACCATGCGGAATATCACCATGTCCATCGCTCATCAAATCACGGACCGATAAAACACTTCCAACTCTGATTATCTTCATTGCAACTGATGGGGACAAGTCCCTGACCATAATTGGCTGCTGATCACTCATGTCAGACATACCAGTCAATCCAGACCGTAGCTCAAAAGGAACGGAGGGGTCACATCTCACCAAGGACCAACCACCGACATTGTAATCAAAACCAATATGAAGAATGAATCTCAATACTCTGCCCTCAGACAATAGAAGAATGACCATGCCTGGTCGGAAATATCCTTTGATATCCATAACCATAAGCCTCAGCTTCCCTTCAAATGTTCCTCCCCTCTCTGAGTACCAGGTCAGCTCCCGACCTAAAAGTTGAAGCTTCAAGTCTACCCTAGCACATCCAACCATACAACTTCACAATCGTTCTATCAAACCGAGTTGTCTCGATGAATCACACTTGAACTACAAAATCATGAAGTTCGCTTTACTGCAAGTGATTATTACAACCGATTTGAAGTCGCACCTCACCTCCGACCTCAGTCTTCTACTACTTTTCTAATTCATGCGTGTCGTGGTCCTCCTCAAATCAACGAACCGATTCACCCAAGTCCAAAAACATCAAATGGGAAATATTCCCACTCAGAATTAAATCCATTTGAAAAATCTGAATCCCAACCTGCTCGTCCTCAACACATATAGAGCCAAACTCAAACACCAGAGTCTGGTCCGAAACATAATTAGAACCACTTGTATCCAATCTGATACTCAATTCATGACCCATGTTCCACGAATCTACACATGCATTACCCCTCGATCCTTCTGATCTGCAACAACCCCTCCCTAACTCAAAATATAACGGTTCCCGACCATCGCTGAGACCCCATTCTTATCCTTGGTCCGGCCACCAGGTTCCCACAGACTCAATTGGCAAGGCTACCCAGGCCTAAGAACCCCTCCGTGTCACAATCTGGCTAGTGAATTCTACGGCTCCCCGCAGTCTTACAACACTCTCTCACTGAATGATGATTGTTATGTCTCCCCGCATTCTTATGACACTCTCTCACTGACTACAGAGTGTTACGGCTCCCCGTAGTCTCACGATACTCTCTCTATTACCGACTTGTGAATGCTACGACTTTTCGTAGTCTTACGATACCCTCTCACTGACTCGTGAATGCTACGGCTCCCTGCAGTATTACGATACTCTCTTTTACTGACTCGTGAACATTACAGCTCCCCATAGTCATACAATACTCTCTCTCTCTCTCTCTCTCTCTCTCTCTGCCTCGTGTATGCTATAGCTCCCCGAAGTCATACGATACTCTCCTTCACTGACTCGTGTATGCTACGGCTCTCCATAGTCTTATAATACTCTCTTACTGACTCGTGTATGCTACGGCTCTCCGTAGTCTTACAACAAGATCTTACTGACTTGTGTATGCTACTGCTCACCGCAGTCATACAATACTCCCTCTCTCTGTATTGTGTATGCTACGGCTCTCCGTAGTCTTACAATACTTTCTCACTCGCCATGATCTCATCCCACAGTTTTTCCCTAACCGCCCTAAGTGATTACTCCCACCCGGATCCACTCACTCTCTTATCACTCCACAAACTCCTCATCCAGTCCTCACCATACTGAGCTCACTAATTGGTTCTCCACGATCCAACATAGATAGGTGCACACACCTACCTAAATTTTGCACCACTACTCTTGACGAAAATTCCCATAGACTAGGCACTTTCCCTCAGTACAGTTTACAACCTTGGACAATCCTTGTATGGCTACAATTAACTGATGATCTCACATCTGAAAATATAGTCGCTTGATATTCCACTTGCTGTCTGACAACCCAAGTCTAGTAGTAATCCAACAATTTAGGGCATCATACTCGGATACCTCGATACACCATCACAAAATCTCATGATGTCTTGCCACGACCATTGATCTTCCACTCACACAACTCGAAACCTTGAAGTACTCCAAATCACAATTTGAAGCACGAAGGAATCGTCAATGACTGGGAACACGTTTACAACAATCCAAAGCCCCATGCAGAACTACTCATACCGACTCTGACGTTGATTGACAAATCAACTGCTACCTTTCCCGGAGTACAGATAACAATATGTACGTCGAACTATCAATCTCTCAGCAATTGAATCTTGATCTCAGCGACCCAACCGTCTCGAAACTCAAATATTGGCACACTCGAAGAAACACGGACCATAATCGAATTCCTGTACAACGACCACCTGCCGTGAAGACACTCATTCTATCTTGAGCATATGTAACATGCATCATCTCACTCTGTGCGTTGACTTGACTACCACATGACCCCAACCTCATATATTCGAACCGCAGATCCCCATAAACCAAACTTCGGTACCACGTCGGATTGAGGATCCACCCCACATGACCGACATGGCCCTCTGGCCCCAAAAACTATCGTATCCACTCTCAGTCTGAACAACCTCTGCGGGATAACTGGTAAAGACGGAAGCACTATGTGTTACGCATCATGGTACCCGAACCATGTTATCTCCCCCTCAATCTGCTACTTAGAAACTCTTGAATTCTCCCTGTTTCGAGTATGGGTCCTCTGCTTTCTATAGTACGACCCCATACTACCTTCCACATCTACCCATACTCTCCACACGGATCGTCCCAGATTTCCTAAGTAGCTGCTCAACCTTCTCGATCAACCAACCCCATTACAATGCTCGCTCCCCACCGAATGCTCACCTCTAAACAACGCACTCATCGGCTAAAAATTACTCCCTAGACTCTCCTAGGTTCTTATGCTTCTCTGCCATTAGCTGCTGAAGAACTCCTCATGATGCCAGCCATCTACCTCCTGAATATCATCATATTCGCTTAGTAGTTGACGCCCATCATTCAAGAGTTCCACAAAGCACAAAGCAAGCAGCATTCGACATCAAATAACCTCCACCAACACATAAAACCACTCTAGCATACAACTCCAATTGCTCTATCCACAACTCAAAAGGCATCATCGAACTCAGGAAATACCACCTCTCGTGGGTATCTAACTACTCTCTCAGTAGATTCCACAAACGCACATCCAGATATATCTCCTAGATTATTCTTCTACTCAAAGCTCTCTCTAAAAGATTCCTGCTAGGTACTCCTACTCAACACATACATAGAGCAAATAGCAGATAATATCAATCAATAGAATCCCCTAGGCTAAGACATCATGAATCAGGAATCTCTAGCTCCAAATTCCTAAAATACCTAGCCTATTCTCTAGCATGTTGCTCTAATATCTCATAATGTAAACAAGTAATGGTATTTTGGGAAATCACCGCTCGGGCTCTGGCTAATTGTATACAATGCTTCATCTCGTTTTCTCTTTAAACTCTTGCTCATTTTAGAAAAATCATTTATTTTTAGAAAAAATTTCTCAAATCCTCAGTTTGATTCTAGACATACCCGAGGGTACATCTAAATCCCTCAAACCAAGGCTCTAATACCAACTTATAACACTGTAAATTTTTCAAATAAAATTTTGATTTTTAAAATCATAGAAACTCAACATCACATTTCCCAAAACCACAAAAATGTATAATTTGTCAAAACACACAAGTCAACAATGTTTGATAAAATCTCAGAATCCTCAAAATCATGATCTCTAACTGGTGTGTACAATCAATCCGGCACCTTCCCGTGATCCTGAGAAGTACCTGAAACACATATAACAAGACACGGTAAGCACGAAGCTTAGTGAATTCCCCAAAATCCCACACACCAATAATTAGCCTCTCATGGATATGTCTCGATAAGGACCCTCCGGTCTATGTGTCTCAATGAGGACCCTTCGGTCTCTCAACTCGGGTTGGACCCTCCGGTCCTAACCAATAAAGCACATAATAATATACAACATAAATCACTAAGAAAAATGCATGATATCACATAACTCAATATAAACATATAAAACCCTCCGGTCACACAGTATTACCACTCAGGAAAGTATAGTGAGAAGACTCACCTCGTAAGCAAAGCAAATATGTCTTGCACTCAACGATCGGTCTAGACTCCGCCTACACATCACAATCATCTCTAATTAACACTTCATAATAATCACACTAAATATGTTAGGCTAATCCCTTTTCTAACTCCCAGAAAGGGTGAAAGATCATTTTTCCCCTCCATGGTCTCCATATCCATCACTTGACCAAACCCTAAAAGTTAACGGAAGTCAACACTCGAGTCAACAATCCATGTTGACCCAACTCGTCAAGTTCCTACTGTTCTCAAAAAATCAGGAAAACTCCAACTCAACTCGCCGATTCGTCTCATCAACTCTTCAACTTTGCATGTGTCTAGACTACAGGGGTAAACCCTAACCGACTCGTCGAGTTTGCTCATCCACTCGTCGATTCCCTTAAGTCTATTTCTTATTCAGACGATTTTAAGTATAACTAACGCCCCAAACTATAGATCTAGCCTCCCAAGGCTGAACTGCAACGTAAATCTACAAGCTTTACATCCATGCATGGCACCTAAGGTGTTGGCCTCCCCTTCGTTCTCTTTCAACCTGTAACTGCCTAGCATATCTGGGTGCTGGCCTCCCCTTCAGTCTCTTTCAATGAGTAACTGCCTAGCATATGGGGGTGCTTGCATCCCCTTCGGTCTCTTTCAACCGGTAACCGGGGACTATTTCACCCTTACCACTACCACATAATAACATAGCATATTAGGCATAAAGCATATCAGTGGCATACCAGACAATTATCACAAAGATAATCATCTCATCTATAATCACCTATTGGTGGGCCAGTGTTGGTGTCGTAGACCCACTCATACTGGAAGGTAACTCACCTCATAATGCTGAATGTCGAATATCACTGGAAGGAATCTCTAACAGCTGCTCCGATGACTCCCCGACTATCATTATCATAACAACACTTAGTCGGAATCTGTAATTCCCCGTTCCTGGTACTCATTTAAAACGTTATTTTTTTTTCTTCTCATTTTAGAAACTACTCAACGAGTCAGTGGCCCTAACTCGTCGAGTAGCAGCGGGTCAGCACGTGAAGTTGGCGTGGCGACTCGACGAGTCCATATTCTTGACTCGGCGAGTCCGCCAGTCTGGATGAAACCCTAATTTTCAGGGTGTGTACCCTATTTAAACATCATTATAGCCCCAAACCAGCCTCCTTCACCTCTCAGAGACTTATTCCCGAAACCCTAGCCTACTTGGAGTGTGTGTGAGTGATCTTTTCCCTTATGAAGGAGTTTTTGGTGCATTGTTGAGAAGGAAGAATAAGGAGAAGGTAGAAGAACTTGAGGAAGAAGAAGTAGATCCAAATTATACCCCTCTTTGGCCATCCTTTCTGGTAATAAAGCTTTTATCTTGATTATTGTACTATTAGATCTATTTTGTCCCCAAATTGATGGTTTTGAGCTCAAAAACCCAAAATCCATAGTGATGAAGCTTTGTAATCGAACAATATCTCGGGTCTTGCCTCTCTTGAGCTCTAGGAGCTCAAGAAGGCCATCTTTTGACAGCCATGGTCTTGTTTTAGTCAAAAAAAAAACCCATAATAGCCAAGTTTGAGTGCTATTGCTTCATTGCATCATAGATACACATAAATTAGCAACTTTACGTGTTCAGATAGTCCCAGAAATCCAAATCTATGTATTGGATGCACTAAAGCTAATTAGAATTGACTGAATAGAAACTGCATGCAAAGGACTCAACGTGTCGTTCTTCTGACTCAGCGAGTCAGGTCGCGAGTCTTAGATCCTCGGTTCAGTAGTAACGAGTATGTTTAGTGAGTGGAGTAAGGACTCAGTGAGTTAATGTGACAACCCGAATTTTTTTTAAAATTTGGCCTAGTAAAGCTCAGCTGAGTGTCAAACTCATTCCTGTTATCATTTAGCCTTGTTTAGAGTCCATTTAAAGGTTCAAAGTTTAGTACATTCAAGCATTGAACATAGAAAAAGATCGCGTGCGCTTTTAGCATCAAAACCGGGCCTTACTCTCCAACACAAGGAGTGTACGACCGCACACATGGGTATGCAGCTACACACCCCTCTCCTGGCAGCACACTCACGAGTATAAGTATAGAACTCAACCTCCTTTCATCACTTTTCACCCTCCCAAGCTTAGAACTCGATTTTTGCTCTCAACTACCATCCGATTTTTAAGCTTAGATCTTCGATTTGGTAAGTGTTTTTCTCCTTATTTGTTGTTAATCTTCATAAGCTAGTTACATCCTTTCATTTCATCCATTTGAAATCATGTTTTGAGTAGATCTTCAAGTTACACCAAGAACACACACTTGTTCTTGGTGATTTTGGACATTCTTGGGTTTCTGGATCGTAAGTACTTCTTCCTAATGCTTGAAAATTGTTAAGAACACTTGTTTAAGTCCTTAGAAATGCCCAGAACTCGTGACCTTGTGGTGTGTGCGGCCGCACACACTCATGTGACCGCACAGGCGCACACCCCTTTGTTTGGTGCTTTAGGGCTTCCAAAATGCCTTTCTATCTTCAACACTTGATGAACATCAGCCCTATAAGCCTCCCCACCATTTAGAAAACGTTTTGAGCACACTTTACCATGAGTGTGCGGCCGCACACTCCCTTAAGTGACCTTACACTCCCTTAGTTTGAATCACATGTGATTCCAACACTTGGTTAAAGTGTTTCCTAGTCCCGTAAGGTGTTTCCTTGAATTTAGTTGCTTATAAACACTATATTTATGTCATTATATGCCAATATATGTCATTTAGGACTTATTGTGTCTCGGGACTTCATTTGTGGAACTTCTCATCCTTACACTGTAACAACGTAAATTTCAAACAAATTTTTTTCATTTCAAAATAAGGTGTTTTCATTCAAAACAAGGCATAAACATTCCATGTGTCATAACAGAATACAAATCATATGAATCCCAAGATCACAAAACATCTATCAGTGTGTACAGATCACGCCGGCGCCTTCCCACGGTCCTCGCTAGTACCTGAAACACATACACAACAACTGTAAGCATAATTGCTTAGTGAGTTCCCCAAAATACAACTTACGCACATACGCCTTTCCAGGCCCTGACCTTCCGGTCCATGTGTCTCAGGGGACTTCCGTCCCTGCTGGCTAAACCTTCCGGTCCTACCCACGCCAACCTTACGGTCCACATTACACGCCTTCCGGCCCATAACATGATGCCTTCCGGCCCACATAACATACATAGCACGTATAACAATCAACTTATCACATATAGCACATATATCACATATCATAACCGACCTTCCGGTCACACAGTCAAACCCTTCCGGGTACAGTATAGTGAGAAGACTCACCTCGTGAATATCGAAAACTAGCAAATCCCGAAGTCACTCGTGCTCGATCCGCCGAGCTACAATCTCCCTATAACATCATACATCTTTTATCAATACTTTTATCTTCTAAGTTTGACTATCCCTAAGAAGTCAAACATAGGTCAACTCTGGTTAACGGTCAACGGTCAACTCGACCGGACTCGGCGAGTGCACAAGGGCAACTCGGCGAGTCTAGACGTATTCGTCAACTCCCTAGGATTCCCTTCTTACTCGTCGAGTGCTTCCCCTGACTCGACGAGTTCCACCTGGGAGAGTCGTGGGGCCACCCCGACTCAACTCGCCGAGTCTCAAGAACAACTCGGCGAGTCCCAGCTCGACTCAGTCCACCTGTCGACCCTCTCTAACTCGTCCTGACTCACTGAGTCAACCATAACTCGGTCAGGACTACACACTGGGTGTCCTCAAGGACAATCTTCAAGCGACTCGTCGAGTCTGTTCATCAGACTCGGCGAGTCCATGCCATGCACCAACTAAAACTGGCTTTTGCGGTCAGATCCGTTCCATCCATTCATAGATCTGGCCTTCCCAAGCTTATTTGTCACGTAAAGTCTCAGTCTTGGTTGCCATGCAATGCGTACAAGGCTTATTTTGGGGAAACAACCTCTAATATGACCACCTTAGCTTCTAACTCAAAAGGATGGACATAAAGCAAGTCATATGGGGTCTCCTGGACCTGCTAAGGCCCAGATCTAGGTTCCATATCTCCATGGAACCTTTCATACTTCCAATTTAAGCCAAGAAAAGCAAGAAGAAACCCTAGATTTGACACATCAACACAAAACACGAAGTTTGGCTCTGAAAGTTACCTCAAGAAGACTCCCTTGATGAATTAGCAACAGATCCAAGCTCCCCAACTCCTCAAGTTTGATCCTCTCCCTCTTTTCTTGCAATATCACACAAAATGGTGAACAAATGGCCTCCAAATACACTCACAAGGGCTCACAGTCATATGGGGGCTCTTAGGGTTCAAGGTGGCCGCAAATGAGGGCCATAAGGTCCTTTAAATATGGCTTAGGACCGGGAAATTAGGGTTTCATTAAACAGCACAGACTCGCCGAGTCCAGACGAATCCCGTGTCCAGAATCGCGACCCTACTCGGCGAGTCTGAGCTCCAACTCGCCGAGTCCCCTCTCAAAACACAAAATAATTAAACAATAAAGATACCTGGAATTCCGGGCTGTTACATACACGCATACCCGTTAGAATCACCCACATCAGGTGAGTTCATACCTCGTAATGAATCTTTTAAACTGTTTTACCTGTTTAAGGGGGGGAATACAAGTTGAACACAATGATAATTGTGTAAATGTTTGTTATTAAACATTTTTCAAAATGTTACTTATGTTATTTATAACTTGTCAAAACGTTTCAAAACTCTTTAAATTTATGTTACTTTATAGTTATACAAAACTCCATTTTTAAAGTACAAGCATAACTTAGTAGATAAATGAGTCTTTTCAGTAACAGTCCAAGTAGAACATTAGTAAACTATAATAGGTATAGTTTAGGAGAATGTTATTCTTTACTTCTAGTACAATGAAGCACACAAAGAGTCAGTTCATACAAGAGTCAAAAAAACAGTGAAGAGAATCAAACAACACCCATACAGAACAAACAAGTTAAGTTGCTATAGCATGAGAACACCCATACAGGAGCTAATTATACCAATGAATCACTAACTCATTGTTTTAAACAAAAGGTGATAGTTATATTGGGTATACATGATCATATACTTTAATGTGAATTACATGGCTTGCAAGAATTTGCAGAGGTCGTGTTTGGTTCCCTTAATCTCTTGACAGGGAGAGCGTATAGTAAGGGTTCTAGCCTTCACATTATGACAGTAATAAAACAAATATGTTTTTAGGTTAATAGTACATATGTGTGTCATTATAAACGAAAGTTGTGTACTTAAAATTCCCAATACTTTCATAAAGTGACAGTACCACTTGAAAGTTGAGCTATTTTCTAGTCAAGATGGTTATAAACTAGGGAAAAAATATACTTTTTACAAATCGACAAATGGAACAGTCGAGTCTAGCACATAACAGAAGATGCCTTGGTAGAAGACTACGGTTAAAAGTTAGGACCATAATGATAGTCTTATGATTCCTTAATGTATACATCACAGGATACATATATACTAATAGGTTCCGATAGCTAATAGGATGTGTGCTCTCCGCTTCATTTCCTGTTCCTCGTTAGGTTGTGGGATTGGAACAGATTCACCCAATCTATTATCTACCCGATTCTATATATATATATATATATATATATATATATATATATATATATATATATATATATGTATGTATGCTTAGTATACATTAAGTCATCATAAGGGTACCAGGTATGGGTCAGGTGATAGGACACAGAGTCAAAGCACGGTTTTCTCGTACAAAACATACTTTCCAAAGTCAGTACTTTTGGTATACAGAACTAGAAACTTCCCAGAAAAGGGTTTAATCCATTTTATTAAACCAGTACAATTTTAAAGACTTTAGGTGAGTAACTCTATAATACCTTAGTTTATACACCATGATTATATATAAAACTAATACCCAATAGGTAGTTAAATGCGTGTTTTCCGCCTTACTTCCTGTTCCTCGTTGGGTTGTGGGCTTAGGGAAGATTCACTCAATTAACTTTCTATGCGATATTAGATTATATATAGCAGTATAAACTAAGCTATTATAAAAGTAGTCACTGTGGTCACCACTTTACTATAAGAAATATAGGTTTTCTTATAGAACTTTTCATTAAATATAAAGGAACCACTACAATTAACCCCATGAGTAACAAGTGAATACACCAGGGTTATATATGACAATGATCTAACAATCAATGGGATGTGTGCTATCCGCCTTAACTTTTGTTCCTCGTTGGGTTGTGAGGTTAGGGCAGATGCGCACAATCGATTGTTTGTTTACTCTAAGTCTTATATAACTTGTACCCACTTAGTACCCATAGAAAGGGTTGTAGTGTCATTTTACTTAACTTTCATTCAAGTAGAAAATATAGGATTTTCTAGAGGGGCAGGCGAAATTTTCAAAACAGAACTTACCGCTTACACCACTTTTACATATACATTTTCACCAACATTTTTCAGCTTACTCACTTCACTAAAATCTTATGAACTCACCAGCTTAATTGTTGATCAACTCTTTCAAATAACTTGTATTCTTAGGAGACCATTAGACAGGTGCTCGTGTTGGGGATTCAGAAGATGAAGCATTATAGCTTTAAGTCTTGTTTTATTATTTGTGTATGAATTCTATGTTTTATGAACACACACATTGCAAACACTTTCTTTCAAAATGAAATGGTTGTTCATTACTTGCTTACCATATACATATCTCGTGATACTAAACATGACGTCCTCCACCTCTGAACGTTTCCGTCATTCCGGTTTTGGGGTGTGATAGTTAAGACATGGATCTGAGTGTAGAGGGACTCAGCGAGTCTACGCCCTGACTCAACAAGTCCTAGGCAATCTCCTTACCCGTAAGAACAGACTCGACAAGTTGTTCATACAACTTCGCGAGTCGATTGCAGGTAGGCATGATTTCACTAAGGAAGGGGAACTCGTCGAGTTGTGCCTAAACTCGGCGAGTAGAGTCGGGTAAGGAAATAGAAGGAAAGATAGGGACTCGACGAGTTGGCGACCCAACTCGGCGATTCAGGTCAACGGGTTGTTGACTTTGACCAGGGGTAAAAATAGTCATTTTACCCAAAGATTAGTTATTAGTGTTTGATTAAGTGTATTTTGGGAATTATAGCCGGGGAGTTACCGGAACAGCAGTCAGACAGTTCCCGATCATCTTTTCAGCAGACAACCTTACGAGGTGAGTTTTTCTTCCAGTAGGAACAGGTCTACGGCCATAATGCCGGCCCGTTTAGTTAGCAGTAGTTCTGGACTACAATCTGATGCAGTAATTCAGTATGCTTGATGTCTTTATGATACATGCATGTTATGTGTTATGTGTTCCAGACTATGGTTCGATGCAGTATGCAGTATATATGTTTATGTTACATGTTATGATTATGTTATGCTATGTTCAGTCAGTTCCGGACTTCGTTCCGATGCAGTGGGCGAGGCCCTAGTCAGTTCTGAACTTCGGTCTGATGCAGTGGGCGAGGCCCTAGTCAGTTCCGGACTTCGGTCTGATGCAGTGAGCAAGGCCCTAGTTATTTCCGGACTTCGGTCTGATGCAGTGGGCAAGGCCCAGTATGTGCTTATTATATTATTGTATGATACGGGGTAGTTTGGGGGAGCTCACTAAGCTTCGTGCGTACAGATTTAGTTTTGGTTTTAGGTACTTCAGCTAGCAATGGGAAGGGCTCGGGATGACGGCATGGCACACACCACAATTTTAGCCTGGGAGTCAGACTATGATATTTTGATATGTTCTTGACACTAGTTTCGATTTGATAAATCTATTGTGACATGTTGAGATACACGATTCATGGTTTTTATCTTTTGATATCCGATATTATGGTTTAGTAATGTTTTCAAACAAAAAATTTTGGGTTGTATTTTTGGGATGTTACAAGTTGGTATCAGAGCCTTGGTTTGAGGGATTCGGGCACACCCTCGGGTGTGTCTGAACTCAAACTAAGGAAATGGTATAAGGCTTTTAAAAGAAAAACATTTTTGAAAAGAATTTTGAAAAGGAAACTTAAAAAGAAGAAAAGAGTTTTGAAAAGAGAAAAAGGGTGTGGTGCATGCGATCAACCGAGCTCAAGTAAGTACTCCCAAATTACCCATACAAGTTTGTGTTATGATTGTCAGTTTCAGTAGAACAACATGCTAGAATAGGACTAAGGATCTAGGAGGATGCCTTAAGAGCCTGTTATATGTGTTTCAGCTTTACGAGAATTGCATGTTAGTATCAAGTAGTAGGATAGCCTATTTAGGTTATGCCTGATAGTAGGAGCTTAACATCATATGTGTGACAACCCGAAATTTCCATTCTGTACAACATACCAAGTCAATAGAAAGTCAAACTCATTCCTGCTATCATTCAGCACAATTTAGAGTCTGTTTGAGAGTTCTGAGCCTTGTACACTTAAGGAAGAAGTGTCGGGGTTTATCTGCTGAATTTATAGCACAAAGACCGAGCCTTAAGAACATTAACCATGAGTTCACGGCTACCACATGGGATTTTACGGCCGTAAACTCTCTGTGGGCTGTAAACTCACCTTATATGGTGAAGATGAAGGCCATTTGTCCATTTCTTACATTTCCTTGGCCCAAATCCTCTCAAGTACCATCCCGATCATCATCCCCGATCTTCAAAACTTGTAAGTTTCTTGCCCTAACTAGTTGATATGTTAGATGATCTGGTAATCTTACATGATTTCATCCGTGAAATCATTCCATTTTGTAGATTTTCAAGATCCACCAAGAACACTAAGAACGCACACTAGTGTTCTTGGCCAGAAACGACCATTCAAGCTCTTAGATTGTATGTACCCTTGATCCAACTCCTTGTACACTAGGTATATCATGTTTAGAGCTTATAAAACATAAGAAATCATGGGATTCAAAGATTTTACGGCGAAGACATGTTCTTGGGCCGTAAACCCCTTTTAAGGGTGCAAATGACACTCTAACACCTTAGTAAGCCTTGGTTAGTGACATAGAACCTTACACCATTGACCTAAGGACCCCAGTTCACGAAATGGTACTCCTTACCATGAGTTTACGGCCGTAAAATCACGGGGGAGTGGTCCTAGGGCTGTGAACACTAGGCAAGGCCATTTTAGGACCATAAACCCACCCAAACTCTTGTTTAAAGCTTTGGAGCACTTAACCAATTAAGCCCTTAGAGTTTTAAGCCCCTTTTGGTGACCAATGGAGAGTTTACGGCCAGGAGTAAACTCCCCTGGGCCGTAAACTCCAATAAATATGGTCATTGGACCATAAACTCCCGTATGAGGCTTCACACTCCTTTGTTGCAACCCGATAGCCTCCTAGCACTTGACCAAAGTGTTTTCCTTGCAATAGGATGTTCATACATGTTTAAATAGTGTTATAATCACTAATTGTATATATACATATGTCTTCATATGTAACTAGGATCATTGTGTGTGTCTAAGCCTTCATTTGACACCAAGCACTTGCCCGACATTTCCTTCCGATCCGCTCACTGCAGGTGAGTTCATACTCCTAAATCAATCTTTTAAATGTTTTAATGGGGGGGATACAGGTTGAATCATGCTAGTTATTATATCAACTATGTGATTAATAACCAGCATACTAAAGGATTTACTGCACTTTAAGCTGTTTTACCAAACAGATTTCTGTAAATGGCTTTCCAAAACGTGTTTACAAACTAACATTAAGTCATCTTTCTTAGTTGTTAAACTTTACAAAGGCTTTTACAAAACTCTGTTATACTTTGTTATCAAAGGTGATACTTTTGAAATTTTTATTAAAATGACATCAAGTCATTGTTAGTTATTGTTCAAAACTCTTAAATGTCTTACAAAACCATTTTTCATCCTCTTGATCAAAACTATATTTATACACTTATGTTCTTATATATATATATATATATATATATATATATATATATTGATATATGTATATATATATATATATGTGTGTGTGTGTATTGATATGATAGATTTCATCCTTCATTCAGTTCCCACACTCTTGTGTAGCAAGGGTGTATAAACCTTCTTGGACATCAATTACCTTCCAGTAAACTATTATAGGGATAGTTAGGAGATACCAAACATTATTCCTATTACAAGGAATTACACCAAAGTCAGTTCATTCATAAGTCTATACTATACATTACATGAATACGTCTACATAGATACGCTTACATGAATACATTTACATAAATACATTTACTTGTATACACTTACATGGATATTTGTACCTAGATTCTATATGATGAGTTACTAGTACATATTATACGTGTAAATTAGTTTTGCCTATCCTAGTTCAATAGGATAACTAGACGGGACTAACCATTCCGGAACCCACCTGTTAGCAACAGAGGTAATGAACGTGTACGGATGCCTATGGTTAATACTTATATTAGGAGTACCTTTACGGGACTAACCATTCCTTAAACCTACTGCCAGCTATAGAGGAAAATGAACAATCTACGGATGTTCAAGGTTAATACCTTTTCGGCAGTCGCGATGTCGAGTTGATCCTAATACAAAAGGATAACACTTACATGGCTATATTTTTCCTATTACTTTTATTTTGTGATACATTCACATAAACGACGAGGTAGACTTTATATTGTTAATAGTATTTATATAGGGGAAAACCATCTTTGTTATAGCAAAACATTCGAGTCTTGGTAGAAGACTACTTTCTAAACATTTGAGTCTTGGTAGAAGACTACTTTCTAAACATTTGAGTCTTGGTAGAAGACTAATTTCTAAACATTTGAGTCTTGATAGAAGACTACTTTCTAAACATTTGAGTCTTGGTAAAAGACTACTTTCTAAACATTTGAGTCTTGGTAGAAGACTACTTTCTAAACATTTGAGTCTTAGTAGAAGACTACTTTCAAAACATACAAGTCTTGGTAGAAGACTACTTTCAAAACATTCGGGTATTGGTAGAAGGCTACTCTTTATACTAATAGAAATCATAGGGATTTGCTAGGGTATTCAAACGCTTTCAACTGCTTTCAAACAGTTCATACTGATACAGTCTTTTTTCCAAAGGTTTACAAGTCATTACTTTATAGTTTTACAAATCAAAGACACATTAATACTTATGAATTCACCAGCTTTTTGGCTGATACTCGCGTTCAAAATAACTTGTATTCTCAGGTCACAAATAGACAGGTACGACGACCAGGTTTTGTGAAGACGGAGAAATCAAGACTCCTATTTTATTTTGATTGTTCATTATGTTATCTTATATTATGAAACAACACTTGTAACTAAAATTATACTATTAATGCAATGGATGATGTTGTTGCTTGTTTACTACTTTGCATTGTTATGATACATTACATGACGTCCTTCACCCCAGAAAGTTTCCGCC
This sequence comes from Lactuca sativa, assembly GCF_002870075.4. NCBI lineage: Eukaryota > Viridiplantae > Streptophyta > Magnoliopsida > Asterales > Asteraceae > Lactuca > Lactuca sativa. Next base: position 312,523,575 of record NC_056626.2, read on the forward strand.
ATTCTTGGTTTTGGGGTGTGACAATATGCTAGTACATTTTCTTGTTATGTGGATAGAACCTGCTAGAGTTAGTTTCCTTGTCTGAATGTTGCTTGCTTTGTGCTTTGTAGGACTCGGAGTGATGGGAGTTAGCTATTAGGTGGATACGTTAAGTCACATGCAATTAGTATTGAATAATCCCAGAGTCTTGGATTTGACCCTGTTGCGTATCTCTTGTTTGAGTCCTAACCGTTGTAGGGATGAGTCCCCTACTCGAAGGATTATCTGAGCCACATTGCATGTGATGGTATCCATATGGTGGCTAATTGGCATTACAAGGAGGCCTTCATCAACCAAGGGTTAGGTTGGGTGAAGTCAGAGATCTCCCTAGGGCAAGCATAGGATGAGAGTAGCAGAGATCAGTAGCAGCAGAAGGGATTTGGTGGAGTCAAGTCAGTACTTGAGGAAAGTACGGATAGATGTGGAAGGTAGTATGGGCCCGTACTACTAAAAGCAGAGGATCCGTACTTGAACCAAGGAAGGCTGAGACAAGACCAGGAAACTTGTAGTAGTAGCGATCCCTCGAGATATATTTGTATTCCTGATGTTTGTCATTATGTGTTTTCAGAATGGTGGTTTTACGCCCTAGACCAGCAGTCGGCAGTTCAGGTGCCGGTGAGGGATCGGGATCAGGCTCGGGGGTCGAGCATTTGGATGAGCAGACTAGGGAGTTTCTCTCCTCAGAGGTTACTCGCATAATACTCAAGCAGAATCCTGTGATCTTCGATTCGATCAAGGAGGGTATTTTGGAGCTGATGGATGAGAGGTTGAGCACATTCCGTGCTGAGGTGACAGCCATGATGGGGTCGTGCACCCTCACTTTCAGTGAGTTCAGAGCATGTGGAGCTCCTGAATACCATGGGGCGCCGGATCCCATTGCGAGTACCAAGTGGTTGGCGGATGTCGCCAATGCATTCCGCACCAACAGATGTCCCGAGGGGGACAAGGTCAGACTAGTATCCTGTCTCCTAAAGGACAGGGCACGAGATTGGTGGGAGGAGATCGGACATGTCATGGGAGATGACTAAGCTCTCGATACGATGACCTGGACCGATTTCACTACCAGGTTCAGAGAGTTTGCACCGGTTATTGAGGTGCATCAGTTAGCGAGGGAGTTTCAGGATCTTACTCAGACTACTGAGACTGTGGCAGAGATTACCGCCAAGTTCAAGGAGAGGGCTCTTCTCGTTTGTCAGTATGCGGCTGATGAGGAGATGAAGAAGGCCCGTTATCATGAGATGTTGAGGAGTGATATCAGACAGTTTGTGAGCCGGTCCAGCTGTAAAACGCTAGATGACATGATTGTGAGGGCTCGTGAGACAGAGAGAGAGAGAGAGAGAGAGATTTGGAGATGGAGAAGAAGAGGAAGCCAGAGGCGACATCTAGCACAGGGAGTTCGGGCAAAAAGCCCAAGGTATCGGATCACAGATCTAGAGGACAACAGAGCCACAGTCGGTGTGGCAAGTGTGGGAGATTGCACGATGGGGCATGCAAGGCAGGGATCTCCGACGGCTACAAGTGCGGTCGGACAGGGCATATGAGTAGGGATTATATAGCCACTACCACCACCACCACAACAACTAATATGATTTGCTTCCATTTCAATCAGAGGGGACATAAAAAGTCCTAGTGCCCGAGTTTAGCAACATCAAGGAAGGTGGCAGCACCTGCCCCTGCTACTTTGAGGATTACAGACGACCGTTAGGGTCGAGCTGAGGCGCTAGTGGCGAAGAGTAGAGCTTTCCAGATGACAGCAGAGGAGGCACGGGCGACTCTTGATGTGGTGACGAGTATGAATTTTCCTTTTATCTCTGTATTTAGTATTGATTCTTTCTCATGGTTATGTTTTTGTATATAGGGTCGTTCTTAGTGAACGGAATTTCGGCTACAATATTGTTTGATTTGGGGGCTACCCGATAATTTGTCTCGCTTGCGCTTAGCAAGCGGTTTAGCAGAGCTCCGGGGGAGCAGGACTGTCCACTTGAGGTTGAGATAGCTGATGATAGGACCGTCAGGGTCGCGAGGGTACATAGGGGGTGTTCGTTGCGGTTATTTGATGAGCAGTTTTTAGTAGACCTGGTTCCTATTCCCTTGCAAGGGAATAAGGTCATAGTGGGTATGGATTTGTTGAGCCCCAATTGGGCAGTGATTGATTGTGAGCTGCAGTTTGTAAGGGTCCACACCCTTAGTGGGGTAGATTTAGTGATTCAGGGCGAGAGGCCATAGCACGGACCGATTCTTTGTTCAGCAACGAGAGCGAGGCGCTACTTTCAGCAGGGTTGCGCGGGGTACGTCGCCTATGTTTTTGATGCCCGGGAGAAGGGCAAGGCGACAGTTGACGATGTATTGGTAGTACGAGAGTACCCGAATGTATTTCTAGAGTATTTGCTTGGGATACCTCCTTAGAGACAGGTTGAGTTCAGGATTCACCTGGTTCCTGGTGCGGCTCCAATAACCAAGGCACCATATCGGTTGGCTCCTCCCGAGATGCAGGAGTTGTCTACTCAGCTGCAGGAGTTGCTAGACAAGGGTTTTATCAGACCGAGAAGTTCACCATGGGGAGCCCCGATCCTGTTTGTGAAAAAGAAGGTGATGGGTTTTGAGCATTCTAACACCCCTAAGTGTACATTCAACCCTAGAAAACCTTGGATCTATGTTTGTCTAAAATACATGCAAAATATGATTCCCAAGGTTCATAATCCTATCTAGCATACATGGGAAACTTTTAATCTAAAAGTTAGCTAGAATTACATACCTTGTATTTGATATGATTCCTTGAAAACCTTGAGACCCTAGCACCCCAAGTGTGATGCCTCAAATGCTTCACACAACACCAAATGCTTTGGAATGACTTTGAGAGAATGCAAACACTTGTAAAAATCGGCCTATCCCTCTTGTAACTTAGTGTAGCCAATTTTGGTGGATAACATGTTACTTATATAGTGTGTTACATCTAGGGTTACACCATGTAAACCCTAATGTGACATGACTCTTCATTTCCATGACCCATGGGTTTGTAACTCCCATGGAGAACCCATAGCACATCCTATGGGTTTAACCCAACTTGATAATCCATGGAGCCTTTTATCCCACTATACAAGTTATTGATGATTTACATAATCAACCCATATATTTAATTAGTCATCTTTTGATCACTTAATTAATTCCAAATTAATTCTTGATCAATACTAATTAAATAATACTATTAATATATTAGAGCTTATAATATATTAATAAACCACAAGTGTTATTTCTCTCATTTAGTCTATCCAAATGCATGATGCCATGTAACCCAAATGGGCCATGCCGGGTCGGGTCAAGTGCATACCAAAAATAGTTATGGACTTAGACACCTTATCCAACAGTCTCCCACTTGGATAAGTTTAATAACTATGTCTGTAAGTATGACTTCAGGAACCAATCAACAATCGTAGCTCTTTCAAGGTCTCTCGGACCTGAGAAGATGATGATGCGCCATTTAAGATAAGTGATCATATAATCCTATGTTCTAGATATCAGCCGGACAAATACATGGAACAATGTCTTACTTATTGTCCAACAGTTTGTTTCCCGATTTCCGATTTGTTTGACATAGAACTAAATTGAACACATCAATTCGGTTCTGATCAGGCCCGATACATTGGTCAAAAAAAATCATCGAGGGGCCCAAATATCGCTTTTAATCCAAGAAGGAACAGATAAACTTCAACTCATATGCTTATTCTACTACTTGTTGAATCACACACAAAAGTACGTTTTATAACATTGAGTTACCAATGCAGTTTCGTACGATCAATGCATAACCAACTCATAGGCAACAAGTCATATCTCTAGGTTTTAAGACTTATATGATATTACCGTCTCACGTTCACTCGAGATAAATTTCGTGAAGTGATACCAGTGAGCGTGGGTAGAGTCCAATGCTCATAACTTATGAGCACTCATGAGTGTTGTAGCCATGTCCAACAACTTAGACCTCTGCAACCACTCATGACAGTCTTGATTCATACCTACTTCCAACATATGACCGATTGTGGAGGTTCGAATAATATGATATACCAAACATAATTATTCTGGAAGTCAAAACATGCAAAAGAAATATAGTAAACGATTGACAAAAGATAGCAACACTTTAGTCATAAATAAACATAACTTTTATTCATCATCAATTACACTTTACACATTTCTAAATTATCTAACTACTAAAACTAATATCATCCTTCAGCCCTATGCTCCGAGCATGCTGGATTTGCTTAAACCGAGTCAGTCCCTTCGTGAGGGGATCTGCTGGGTTCTCATCCGATGATACCCTCTTTGCCACGAGGAGTCCTTCTTCTATTCGATGTCTGATGAAATGGTATTTTATGTCAATGTGTATGGATCTCCCATGATCCCTTGGTTCCTTGGCTAAGGCAACTGCACTTTCACTATCATAGAAAAATTCCATTGGCTCCTTTATAGCTGGTACAACTCCAAGGTCTCCAATGAAGTTCTTCAGCCATATCGCCTCCTTTGCTGCCTCGCTTGCTGCTATATACTCTGATTCGCAAGTTGAATCAGCCACTGTCTCTTACTTGGAACTCTTCCAAGTAATTGCTCCTTTGTTTAAGGTAAAGACCCAGCCTGACTGAGAGCGGAAATTATCCCTATCAATCTGAAAGCTAGCGTCACTATACCCTACAACTCTCAAGTCATCAATCCCACCGAGGGTAAGGACCCAGTCCTTAGTCCTCCGCAGGTACTTGAGGATATTCTTTACCGCGGTCCAGTGAGCCTTGCCAGGGTTCCCCTGATATCTACTAACCATGATCAAGGCAAAGGCTACCTCAGGACGAGTACAAGTCATAACATACATGATCGAGCCTACTGCAGAAGCATAAGGTACTTGACTCATTTCTGCTATATCAGCCTCAGTACTCGGGCTCTGAGTTTTACTCAGTCTGGCGTTACACTGGATGGGTAATTCTCCTTTATTGGAGTCCTGCATGCTGAACCTCTTCAGCACCTTATCTAAGTATGTACTCTGACTAAGTCCAATTAGTCTTTAACTCCGGTCTCTTAGAATCCTTATCCTCAGAATATAGGCAGCTTCTCCTAGGTCTTTCATATAGAAACACTTCCCAAGCCAGGACTTCACTTCTTGCAAGGTTGGAATCTCATTTCCTATGAGTAGTATGTCATCCACATACAGTACCAAAAAGCTAACTATACTCCCACTAGCCTTGACATAGACACAATATTCATATTCACTTCTCGAAAAGTCAAATTCTTTGACTTTCTCATCAAAGCAAAGATTCCATCTCCGAGGTGCCTATTTTAATCCATAAATGGATTTCTTGAGCTTACACACTCTATTAGGGTATTCTGTACTGACAAAACCCTCTAGCTGACTCATGTAAACATCTTCAGCCAAACTTCTATTAAGGAATGCGGTTTTGACCTCCATTTTCCATATTTCATAATCATGAAATGCAGCAATGGCTAACAGGACCCTCATGGACTTAATCTTTGCTATTGGTGAAAAGGTCTCATCATAATCAACTCCCGAAGTTTGAGAAAAGGCCTTTGCAACCAGTAGTGCCGTATATGTGTGTACATTACCATCCATGTCGGTCTTCTTCTTGAAGATCCACTTGCACCCAACTATCTTACGACCTGGTACATTGTCAACCAAGTTCCAAAATTGATTGTCATACATGGACTGTATCTCGTTGTCTATTGCCTCTTTCCATTTGGCAGACTCGGGGCCTGCCATGGCTTCCGCGTAACTGTTAGGTTCATCCATACTTACCAATGTCCCATCACTGATAAGTGTATCACCTTCCACAGTAATATGGAAACCATAATAATGCTCAGGTGCATTCCTAACCCTTGTGGAACGCCTCAGAGGTACAGACTTGTCAATTGTCTCAACAGGAGTTTCCTCCTCAGGTTAAGTGCTATGGTTTGAAGTTCCTTCACCATTTGACTCTTGAATTTCTTCAAGGTCAATTTGCCTCCCACTGTTTCCTTGGCTTATGAACTCTTTATCTCGAAAGACACCCCTCCTTGCTACAAAGACCACATTGTCACTAGGTTTGTAGAATAGGTAACCAAAGGATTTATGTGGGTAGCCGATGAAAATACACCTCTCACTTCGAGGTTCAAGTTTATCATGAGTCTCGCGTCTCAAGAAAGCCTCGCAACCCCAAATCTTGATGTGGTCTAGTTTGGGAACTTTACCGGTCCACATCTCATGAGGAGTTTTGACAACTTTCTTTGTAGGGACCAGATTAAGGATATGAGCGGCAGTCTCTAAGGCATACCCCCAAAATGAGATTGGTAGCGAAGCTCGACTCATCATGGAACAAACCATATCCAACAAGGTTCGATTGCGCCTTTTAGCCACACCATTAAGCTGTGGTGTCCTGGGAGGTGTCAATTGTGAGATAATCCTATATTCCTTAAGATAGTCGAGGAACTCTGTACTAAGATACTCACCACGAAGCATCTTAATATTCCTGCCCAATTGTTTCACGACTTCCTGTTTAAACTCTTTAAACCTTTCAAAAGTCTCTGACTTATGCTTGATTAAAATAGACATATCCATATCTACTACAATCATCAGTAAAAGTCAAATAATAACGATTAGCATCCCTTGTGGCTGATTTGAAGGGTCCACACACATCCGCGTGCACTAGATCCAACAAACCTTCACCCTTAGCACAAGAACCAGTGAAGGGTGACTTTGTCATTTTTCCAAGTAAGCATGATTCACAACTATCATCTGACTTTAGGTCAAATGACTCCAAGACTCCATCCTTTTGGAGTTGGCCTATGCGTTTCTTGCTCACATGTCCAAGACGACAATGCCATAACGATGCTTTATCCAAGTTATTATTATCAGAAGAATCAATACACAATACATTATTTCCTAGATTATCTACAACAGATACAACTTCATACACACCATCACAGGGTAATGCTTTAAAATAAAGAACATTATTAAAGAAAGCATTTATTCCACCAATTTTATTATCAAAAGAAAAGGTAAACCCTTGTTTGTACAAAGCATGAAAGGAAATAATATTTCTTGCCATTTCTGGAGAATAACAACATTTATTCAAATCTAAAGTAAACCCACTACTTAGCAATAAGGAATAAACTCCAATCTTGGTGGGATAGCACCGGTATTTCTAAAACTGATGGTTTATTTTCTACTAATAGATACTCTTTCAACACTACTTTTCATAAGAAAATATGGGATTTTCTTGAGGAACACTTTTTAAAAGAATCAAAGAGCATTTTCCACCAAAACTAAATGCTTATGAACTCACCAGCTTTACGCTGATATTTTCAAACTGCTTGTATTCTCATGAAATCGGTAGATAGGTACTTCTTGGATTTAGAGGAGCCGGAGCAATAAGAGTCTTATGTTTATATTTTTACTATTTGATGTAATTCAAACAAGTTTCAGACAAAGTTCCAAACTGATGTAATTATTTAAGTATTCACTGTAATGGTTGTGTTGCTATGATTGCTATTATCCATTAGTTGTGTTGGGTCCATTATGTGTTGCGTCTTGGGCTCGGTCCTTAGCCCAATTTTGTATCCGGATTGGGCCTGTCCATTCTTGATTTAATTATTAGGGTTTAGTATTTATAGATGCTTGTATGCATCTTTGTACATAGGCGTTTTAGTCGATCATTCAAAACGATCATTGTCTTTATCGATTGTAACCCTAAAAGCCTCTACAGCGGAAGTTCTTCATCGAGCTCTGCTGAGGCGTGAATCTATTGAATCATTTAGCTCATTATTGATTCATTCTCTTGTTTGGTATTTTGTTTGCATTATTCTGATTAACCTGTGTAAGATCTAAACGATCAAAGAGTTTTTCAACTCATCAATTGGTATCAGAGCAGGAGGCTGTGTAATTCATACACATCTCTTCTGTCAAAGAGGTGATTAGGTTTCATTCTGCATTCATTGATATTTATTGAGCCGTCACTCCATAATTGACGTATCTCATTAATTATTCTTCTTGCCCTAATATTACGTATTACAAAGTCTGATATTATAACAGGTTTAACGATCAAGCATGGACGATTCTCAATCCAATCCCATCAACATCTCTAATAGCATCGGATCAACAACCAAGATCCCAATCCTCTACACTCAAGACTATGAAGTGTGGACGCACCATTTTGAAGATTACGTTATTGGATCGGAAGATAACGGGTATCTGATATGGGAAGCAATTACAGTTGGCCCCTTCGCTCACTCAAGCACTTCAAGAATCATTAAAACTCAGAAGGAGTACAATGATCTATTAAAAGATGTGAAGGACGTCACTCAGGACGAAAAGGAGAAGTTCCAATGCAACATTAAGGCATTGAGGCTAATTCGATTCGCCCTTCAATCCGACACGTTTCGGTTGGTAAGTTCATGTGGTATAGCAAAGGAAATCTGGGATCGGCTGCGAGAGCTGTATTCCATAGATGAAGATCTGGAGCACTCGATTCAGACCCTACTTCTCTCCGAATTTGGAGAGTTCAAGCAGAAGCCAGAGGAGGTTGTTACACAAACGTTCGATCAGTTCAATCATCTTCTCAGTAAGATGATCAAACATGACATAGAAAGAAAGCTCATCGAACAGAAGGTCACTTTCTTAAATGGCCTAAGACCCGAATGGAGGGCAGTTGTGTCGACAGTTAAAGCACATGAGCAGTTCAAATCATATTCTTTGGCGAAACTTGTGGGGATTCTGAAATCCCAGGAAAAGATTGTGCTGCAAGAGAAGAGCGTGGTCTCAAACTTAGGGTCTTTAGCCCTTCTGTCTAAAGGTAAGAGCGCAACAAAAGAAGAAGAAGATCTGAATTTGGGAGACTACGGTCTGACATCTGAAGATTATGCAATGATGGTGTCAAATCCCAGGAGGTTCATCAAGAAAAAGTTCCCTACCAACAAGAACCGAAATTGGAAGGGAAGCTACAGCTCTGAAAAAGCGAAAGAGGAGCCAAAGGTTGAAGAACCAAAGAAAGAAGCGAAGGGTGAAGCTAATTCTGGTGTCAGTTGTTTTTATTGTGGAGGGAAAAATCACTACGCAAAAGATTGCGTGTTGAAGAAAATGGCAGGGAAAGATGAGGAGAAGGATGAAGAAGCAAGTCTCCTGAAAAGACTGGAGGAGATTAAAAGGAAGAAAGCTGCTACTAATCCCTCTATGAATGCTCTAGTTGTGCAAGATTCGGTTGATGATGATGAGTTCGGTGGTGTGCAGGTATGGTCGACCGACTCAGAAGATGATGAAGTGAGAAAGCCTACTCATGGAAAGGCTTATGTGGCGAAGAGTAGTGATGCTAGTGGAAGATGTTTGATGGTGACAGATGTATCCCAGATGAGGGGATACAACACTAATGGTGGAAACGAAGTGGCTAAGGAGCGAGAGGACGTGTGCTTTACAGCGAAGCCTCTCAGTGTGCAGATCAGTGAACTTGATGAATTGATCAAGAAGGTACAATCTATTTTTGTTTCGTTTAAAATTCCACAAACATCATATGAAAAAGAATTAAATAACTTGAATTCAAGAATTTCAAATCTAGATAGTTGTTTAACTCAAACACGTGTCACGAATTCTAATCTGACTGACCAAATAAGCAGGGTGTCATCCAAGAGTGAGGAGCGAAGAATGTGGATTGAGCAGAAGGAGTTGGAGCTGGTTAAGTCAAGAGATGAAAATATCTATTTGCAAAGAGACAATCTTAAGTTGTTAAAAAAGAGAAATGTTTTTGTTTGATTGCAAAAAGACTTTATACTAACATTACACAACTGCATTTAGACTGTGAAATAGGCCAGAAAATACATCGCATGATTTTGCCCTTTCTTGAGCTAAAGGAGGATGAAATCGATGCCGAGGCATACAACTGTGAAAGTGTTGTATCTTCAAATGATGTAAATCCCACTTATATGTTTGGTCTGGACAAAATTGAATCGTTTATAAAGTCCAAAGACCATAAGGACATGCTTAAGAATCTTTTGGATGAAAATGATAGGTTGAAACTTAGAGCCGAAACTATACAAAAATTTGACTCATTGAGTACCAAATTAAGTTCAGAAAATAAAATTGATGTTGAAAATGCATCTGAACTTAATGAGGACGATGACATGAGTGAAATCTCTGTAGAGGATGAGGTTGACTGTTCAGAGTTTATTAGGAGTGAACCTGAAAACCACAAAAACTTGATTTCTGAAAATTCTGTGGAATTCGCTTGTCTGTCCAAAAATAAGTCCCCAATCCTTAAAGAAAATGTCGTTGTATACCAAAAGGTAAGAACTACTCCCAATCAGGTTTATAAGGTTACAGGAGTAACCGAACATCAGACAGTCGAACTCTCTGCATTGGTTAATGAAGATAATGCAGATGGTTGTGATGATTTTTTCTGGTCTGTACCGATAGACAACGCAGATGAAACAGTTGGTTTGTCGGAGAGAACATCATGGAAGGTCAAAGGTAGATATGTGGCAGAACCACTTAATAAACCTACCAACTTTGACGTGCCCAGTACCAGTGGCACAAAAGAGGTTCCAGTGGAATGCGTCTCCTCAACAAGCGAAACCTCTTCCATGGAAAGTGAACCTATTGTTCAGAAGCCGAAACAGAAGGCAAATATTCACAGACAACCGAAACAGGTGAACAATCAAAAGCAGTAAAGGAATCTGAGATACAAGAAAAATCTCTCAGAGCGAAAGCAATTTTGGCACTCCCAAAATCCTCACTGTACTCACTTTGATACAAACTCCAAGCAAAAAGGAGAAGATAATAAGGATAAAAGGAACTTCGATCCGTTGGATCAAAAGAACCAAAAGAAGACTTATGGGCCACAGAAAGAACAAGACCGGAAGGATAGGTTCGGTCCTGAAAGTAACAACAATCGAAAGCCTGGTTTCGGTCCACCAAACAACAACAGACAAAGACCAGGGTTCAGTCCATCAAGCTTTTACAACAGAAGAGCCAGTTTTGGTCCATCAACAAATAGCAACCGAAGGTCTAGGTTCGGTCCCTCATATGATCACAACCGCAAGGGTCATTTCGAACCTCGAGTCAGGAAAGATTCTCATTCTAATTTCTATTCCTCTAATTCTTCTCGTTCTTATTCTTCTTCTAAGCCTAATTCTCGTCCTACACCAAGCTCACAATCGACGAAGGATTTGAAAGGAAAAAGGAAGATTTCCTCAGCAAATGAAGACCGAAAGCAAGCTAAAGTCCAAACTCCTGAACCTAAATCCAAAACACTTGAATCTAACTCCAATAAAATCAAAGTGTTTACTATTAAGAGGAGAGATGAAACAACATTAATAAAACGAACTTATCTTGTTGATGCTTCTCTTACTATTCCTATTTCTGTAAAAGGCTCACGAGGACCCAAGAAACTTTGGGTTCCTAAATCTGCTTAATTTTTGCAAGTTATAAGTGACGAGCAGTTCGACGACAAATGGTACATAAACAATGGCTGCTCACATCACATGACAGGAAGGAAGGAATAGCTAAGGGAGTATCGGTCCCTTTAAAACGGTGGTAACGTCAAGTTTGGTAACAACTACTATGGAACGATAAAGGGTTATGGGATGATAACCAATGGAGACTTTACAATCAGGAAGGTCGCTTATGTAGTGGGGTTGCAACATAACCTCATCAGTGTGTCTCAACTGGTGGGAGGTACATCTCTCAAAGTCTCATTCGATGACGAAGGTTCAGAGATAATAGAGAAGAAATCCAACAAGGTTATTCTCAAGTCAGAACAAAAAGGTGAAATGTTCCCTCTGAATCTCAACCCAATCAAAGGGAATCCATCCATATGTCTATTGTCTAAAACCCATTCAGACGAAAGTTGGTTATGGCACCGTAGGCTCTCACACCTCAACTTCAAAGACATCAACAAGCTAGTCATCGGTGGTCATGTTCGGGGTCTTCCACTGCTTAAGTTCGATCGAGAACACTTATGTGCTGCTTGTGAAATGGGGAAACAAAGTCGCCAAAGTCACCCAACAACCATAAACACCAAAGTTGTTGAACCACTCGAGTTGCTTCACATCGACTTATGTGATCCATCATCAATCGAGAGCATTGGCGGTAACAATTTCATCCTTGTTATTGTTGATGACTTCTCACGGTTTACATGGGTGTTCTTTCTAAAGCACAAATCTGAGGCAACTACCAAGCTGAAGATCTTTATCAAGCAGGTCGAAGTGCAACTGAGAAAAGTCGTTCGAAACATCAGGAGCGACAATGGACTGGAATTCAAGAACAAAGAATTCGAAGATTTCTTAGCAAAAAAAGGCACCAGTCACAATTTCTCAGCACCCTATACACCTCAACAGAACGGAATTGTTGAAAGGCGAAACCGATCCCTGTGTGAGGCGGCCCGAACCATGCTGAGTTTTGCCTTTCTTCCTCTATATTTATGGGCAGACGCCATTGTTGCAGCTTGTTTCACTCAAAACAGATCTTATCTCAACAAGCGCTTCTCTCTCACCCCTTATGAGATTCTTAACAATAGGAATTCGAATGTCAAGTTCTTTCATGTGTTTGGCTCGAGGTGCTTCATTTTCAACTCCAAAGAACATCGCAACAAATTCGATGTCAAAGCCGATGAAGGTATATTTCTGGGATATTCTCTTACTTCAAAGGCGTACAGGGTTCTGAATAAGCATTCCAAACCAATTGAAGAAACCTATTATGTAACGTTCGATGACAATTACGTCAAGAAGTTGAAGTCTACCGAAGAGGCAATTAGAGAGATTTTCTCTCAAACCGGTCAGGTCACAGCCTCAATCGCCAATTTCTTTGACCAGTTCATGGATTTATTTGATGAACCTGAGAAAGCTATTCACTCTGAAGCCAAGGCAGCAGACAACAAGGTGGATCACCTTAAGAAGATTATCGAAGACATAGCCAAACAAATGGTAGAAAAAGAATCGGTTAGAATCGAACCTCCTCAAAGCAATAATTCAGTCGAGGGGAGAATCAATTCTCTTCAGATCGACAAGACTCACATATCCAGGGGGAGAATCCAATCTTTGACGGAACCGAAAGCCCGGTTGCACCCGAAAGTCTTGTAGCAACCGAAAGTCAGGAACAGCCCGAAAGCCCAGCCAGAACCGAAAGCCCGATTGCACTCGAAAGTCCTGTAGCAACCGAAAGTCCAGAACAGCCCGAAAGCCCAGTCGAAGAAAGATTTTTTGGTTCACATCCAAATGTTTCATCATCTGTCGAGGGGGAGAATTCCAATATGTATTATGATGATGATATTCAATCAAAGTTGGAAGAAATGGTAAATGCTGAATTGGATCCCTCTTATGATCCAAATTATCCTCCTCTCACCAAATGGACAAGAGATCATCCTGTATCTCAAATAGTGGTTGATGCATCAGAAAAGGTTCTAACTCGATCACAACTGAAGGCGAAGCAAACTGCTCTATTCTCCAAAGTAGAATTTTGCATGTTTAATTCATTCATCTCCAAAATAGAGCCAAAGACCGTCAATATTGCTCTCGATCATTCTGATTGGGTTCAGGCAATGCAAGACGAACTCAATGAGTTTGAAAGAAATAAGGTCTGGAGACTTATTCCAACACCAAAAGATGCCTCGGTTGTCGGTCTCAAATGGGTGTTTAGAAACAAAATGGACAAGGAGGGAAATGTGATCAGGAATAAGGCTCGGCTAGTGGTGAAAGGATATTGCCAGGAAGAAGGAATCGATTACGAAGAGACATTCGCTCCGGTTGCAAGGTTGGAATCCGTTCGAATATTTCTTGCCTATGTTGCACACAAGAACTTTGAGGTCTACCAGATGGATGTGAAGTGTGCCTTTCTGAATGGGGAACTGGAAGAAACAGTGTACGTGGAGCAACCTCCTGGTTTTGTAAATGAAAAACATCCAAATCACTGCTACATCTTGGATAAGGCAGTTTATGGTCTGAAACAAGCTCCTAGGGCATGGTATGAAACATTAACTAAGTTTTTAAAGATGTCTAAATTCAAACAAGGTTCGGTTGACCCAACCTTCTTTCGTAAAAAGGAAGGTAACCACCTTATGATCGTTCAAATCTATGTCGATGATATCATCTTCGGCTCCACGAATCCTAGCCTAACAGCTGAATTCAGGAAGTTGATGGAGACAAAATTTGAAATGAGCTCAATGGGTCTGATTAACTTTTTCCTTGGTTTAAATATTAGACAGGGACCCGAAGGCATCTTCATCAACCAGGAAGCATACACAAAGACTCTCCTTGCCAAATTCGACATGATGGGAGACTCAAAGGTCAAAGTCCCTGTGGCGTTCGGCACCAAGCTCACACCATCTTTGGAAAAACCGGCAGTCGACATAACGCTATATCGCCAAATGATTGTTTCCCTGATGTAACTAGCAGGCCCGATATAATGTTTTCAGTATGCTATTGTGCCAGGTTTCAAGCAAATCCTCGTGAACCACACATGCTGGCAGTGAAGAATATATTCCGGTATTTGAAGCGAACCACCTCTCTCGGTCTCTGGTATCCCTCACACTCAGGTTTTTTCGTTCAAGCCTACTCAAATGCAGACTTAGGAGGATGTGGTCTAGACCGAAAAAGCACCACAGGAGGCTGCCAATTCCTAGACGGGAAGTTGGTTAGCTGGCAATCGAAGAAACAAACATGTGTTTCTCTATCTACAGCCGAAGCAGAGTACATTGCAGCCGCCTCTTGCACATCACAAGTGATTTGGATCCAAACCCAACTCCGGGATTATGGACTCAATATGAAAAAGATCCCACTATATTGCGACTCAGAAAGTGCAATTAGGATCTGTCATAACCCAGTGCAACATTCCAAGACCAAGCATATAGCACTAAGGTATCACTTTATTAAGGATCATGTGGAAGATGGAAACGTCGAAATTCACTTTGTTCGAACCACTGATCAACTGGCCGACATCTTTACCAAAGCTCTTCCGGAAGCAAGTTTCAATAAAATCCTACAAGGCCTAGGTATGATGGAATCGCAGTCAGTACCAAAAACACCTTCTCAAAACTAAAAGTTGGAAGCGAAATGAACCGAACGCTCGATCTATTTCGGGCTCGGTTCACACGGGAACCGAAAATGAACCGAACTCTCGGTCTATTTCGGGTTCGGTCCCACTGCACTTGTTTTCGCTTATCTCAAAAAGGTGATGTCTTTGGTTGTATACTATTGTACACTTGTTTTCCAAAAATCCAAAAATGTTTTTTTTAGGAACCGAAATGAACCGAGCGTTCGGTCCATTTCTGGTTCGGTTCAAAAAAAATTTGTTTAGTTTGTTTTGTTTTTCTCTTTACAAAAATATCAAAATTCCAAAAATATTTTCTTTCTTTTTGTCTCTACTTCTGTTTATGTAAACAGTTTATGGAATATCGATGGGGTAGGTATCATTCTCACACTTTATACTAGCTAAGTGTCCCTAGAAGCATGCTGCTACATGTTGTCCAAAGCCTCAACTGATTTTGAATAAAGCCTTATTGACTGGGTATATACAAACCTCGTCATCCCAATTAGGCTGCTAAATTTATTCTAATTATGAGCTACCTTACTCTTTTCTCATATGAGTTAAGAGTTTTCTGCTTGGTCATTCCTTTTATAGCAGAGGTACTTTGGTTTCTTTACAACACCTCAAACATTTTTCTCCATCATATGTTGGTTCATAAATGTAACCCTTGAGACTCTCAGCAATAACCACTGAGGTTTATGGTTACACAATCTCTGTGTTTATGATCTTAGCTTCGTGTCACTACGTGCTAAGTGAAACCCAAAATTCAATACCCACTATGAATTGACGGTGAACAATTAAATTTGCTCTAGCTTTCACCCATGAATTAACGAAACCACCCAAGTGGTTGTACCATGAAATCTCTATTTTTCTTTTTGTATGATTCTTATGAAATTGTTACACACCATAACATTTCTTCCCATAGAATCCAGTTTTTTTTCTTGAGATTTCACACCAAACATTTCCAACAAGTCACTAAATATAGTCCAAACCTACTTGTTCAACAAACCACATCGGTCTCACAGGTACTTCGTTCGGTTTCGGTCTTATGTCAAGATCCGGAATTCTGAACTGAAGTGAAAGCCACCCTTCTAAGCCTCATCAAAAGATGCCTTTCAACACTTCTTAACAAGTGCTTGATCGTAATTCAACGGGAATCCACACATACACTTTAAAGTCTCTCTTGACTTTGAAGGAAGAGATTCGTGCCCGGGATCCACTGTTTCGTGTCTATATTGACATCACATATTCCCACATAGATGTTGCTTTATTTCTTTATCTTTGAAACTCTATGCACGAAAATCTTTTTGATTTTCCAAAAGTCTGGTTCGGTTCTCTACACACTACTTTCCTTTATGTAGCTCCGGTTCTTAATGATATACTCGACAAGGGGATGTTGTGGTTTTTCTAATTCCTTGATTTTATTTAATTATGACAGCTCATTTAAAAGATACGATGATGACTCAGCCGGGAGATTAAAAGGTTTCAAGAATTCAAAAAGGGATTTGGTGGGAAGGCGTGCTAAACGGAAACGATTTTCTCTCTCATGCGTAATCATCAGGGTTGCAAACTGTCACATTTCAATCAATTCAGAAACTGTTTCGCATTTCAAGAGGATTTGGGGGCGAATTTTTCTCTCACCTTCATACCCGGTATAAAGGGTTAAACCCTAGTTGTTTTACCTCTTTACTGCAACCCAAATTTCTAAGCACAAACAAAGGCAATTTTTCTCCCACTGTTCATCTTCCTCTTCGAAGCGTTCAACAATGGCAGATTCCTCCTCTGTTCATGAAACATCCACCATTCTCCCAATCAGACCTCAGCAAAGTTTGGTTATCGACCTCACCCCAATCTCCTATGATGCCTTCATGTATCCCATAGTGGAGTGTCTCAAATACTCTCCACTGGTTCTCGCACTCACCAAGGTTGAAATTGTGCCTATGGAATGTCTATCTCGGATTTTCTCCACAACTCACTACAACAAATCTGTTGATCGCATCTACTTCGACATCCTTGACACCAAAACCTCCATCTCAAAGTAGCGATTTTGCTAGCTTCTAGGGTTTGAACCTGACGAATCGAGGGTTAACCCTGATTCGATCTCTGTGGGTCAATTATTTTCCATGTTTTACAACATGGGTTACACTGAAACCCTTACTATTGTCACGAAGTTCAAGAAGTTGTGTCTTCCTCCTCAATGGAACGACTTCTTCACCGTTTTGTTCAAAGGTTTATCTGAGAGGAGTGCAGGTTCTGATGGGGCCAGTCGCTTGTTCATGACAATTCTTTATGGGTTGTACAATGGTATCAACCTCGACTATGGCTCGGTTCTCTGGCAGCAGTTGATCCAAAGTCTCGCCTCTACTTTTCGACACACTGAAATCTCCTATGCCAGGTTCTGGACGCTTGTCACCAAGTGGGCAATGGACAAGTATCATGTCCCCACTGTGGCCACTTCTCCACTCTCCTCGATTGGCGTGTTCCACACTACAAAGATCATCGTCACTGATCCCTCCAAGTTCATCTTTGTTGGCTCAATTCCTGAGTCCATGTATGCTTGTGTATCAGCGGAGAGCCACATCATCAAGACCTACAAGGAGTTTCTTCCTTCGGGTCCGAGAGAGCTGACTGCAGAGATGCTTTAGTCCATCAACGACGCAGACAAACCTGCTACCAGGGGCAAAAAACCAAAGAAAGGGAAAGGAAAGAAAGTGGTCAAAGGGGAGAAAGGCCTTACTCCTAAGAAGAGAAAATCATCAAAGGCAGACCAATCACCTCCACTGAAGAAGAAGAAACCACAGCCTAAAAGAAAACTTATTCTTGCTTCTTCGTCAAGTGAATCAGAGGATGAAAGTTCAGACTCATAGGAGTCGATTCGAGGTGACTTTCCTCCCCGTTCGCCTTCACATGAGGTACCAGTCACAACCGAACCTGTCTCTTCTCCACCTATCACTATCTCTATTTCCATTCCCCCCATAACTTCCTCCACTCAAATTTCACCTACTTCTATTCCTATACCACCTCCCATTTTCTCTGAAGCCACAAAAACAACAACCACTGGAGTTCGAACCAACGTATCTTATACGGGGGTCGTACTTCAGCACCCGAACACACACCTACAACCGAACCCAATTCCACACCCGAACCTACTCCCATAACCGAACCTCCACCATCGCCTTCAACTCCCAATCACTTAGCCGAAACCGAGACATTTCTAGGAGGGGAATATATGACTTTTGATTCAGTTTACTACAGTCCCTACCAGGTTCAGAGCGATGATGATGATGATGCTCCTGTCACCAAAAAGCACATCAAGGAACTTCATGAGAAGATTGATAATCTCGTTGCTTCTTCCTCCTCCTCTCGGTCCCATATCACGGAAGTTGCTATTCAGGGGATGGTCGATACTTTCACCAAGGAACACGAAGCCTCCATCAACTCTGCTACTATTGCTATAGATGCATCAACAAAGGCTTGTGCTGCTGCGACCGAAAAAGTCGAAAAACTATTTCAAGATGCTACCCTCTTTTTGGAGTCCTTGCAGGGGGCAGCCGAATCTAATGCAGCGAAGGTTAATTCGGTTGTTGAGAAGCTGGCTACTTCCTTTGAAACAAAACAGCACCACTTTGCCAGTCTTCATCAGACCCTAGAAGCAGACAATAAATCCTTCCAGGCAACCGTTGAGGATCGCCTGACCAAGCTCCAAGAAAGACCTTGTCACGGAAAATTTTGTGATGGATGCGCTTGCACGCAAAGCAACTGCGCTAAAAATCAAGAGTCTTCAACTTTCCCAAACTGAGAAGGAGGTTGATTCTCTTCGGTACGAGCGTGATGTGATTAGGAGTTGTGTTTCGGATGTCCACGGAGCCCTCTCGAACATCATTGAAGCACATGACCCGATTCTCAACTACTCAGTGAGGCGAACTCTTGCTGAGAAACTTGCTCCTGCCCTTGCCATGCTTAGCAAAATTGAGGGGATTCCTGAGCAAGCGGTCCATCCAAAACAAGGGGGAGAAGGAGTTTCAAAGGGCAGTAATCAATCTTAACCTCCTCCTGTTTCCACAGCTCAGTCCCAACCGCCTCTAATTTCTTCGTTAGTTCCAACTAAAGCAACCGAACCACCAACAACTGGTCATGCATCAGGTTCGGGTGCTCAAGACAAAGGCAAAAAGGTTCTCGATGACAGTGATGGAGATGAAGACAAAGAAACCATTGTTGATATTTTGAAGAAACAAGCCAGGGACAAGGAACCGGACATGAATGCTCGGATTGCTAGGGAGGCTGAAGCAAATGAAAAGAGGATGAAGGAGGCTCATGATCTCCTTGAAAGTCGAAAAACCCTATTCCCTCCATGGACTCTTGAGAAGCTTATCAAAGAAGCTATCGAGTGCCCCAGCATCCTCTGGCTTGAACCTGTGATCTCTTTGGACAGGGCTAATTTTGTTGATTCTCAATTCGACATGCCCTTGACCCGAAAGGCATTTATCTTTCATGCATTTCCCCACATTGCTGAAGTCCCTCATCCTCACCCGAAAGTTGATAGGGAACTTATTGATTTCTATCTGAGGTTTGCTCAGCCTCAGTATCAGACGTGGAGTGCACAGAAGATTGTCAACGTTCGGGTCCTTAAACCCTTTCGGGAGGGTAACTTCACGAACGTCAGATTCAAAGTCTTGAGGGGGTCAGATAAAGCTGAACATGCCATTACTCTCGCTGATCTTCCTAACCTAAATCCTCACGATTGGATCATCCTGCATAACATCCTCCTCACCAATGAAACTGAATATGGGCCGATCATAGATCACTTCAAGAGGATGTCGGTTTGTTATATCATTGAGGTTGCCAAGATGGATCAGGAAATCGCTAATGTACTTAGAAAGAAGCCCACCATCTCCCCAGTCCGTTCTGCAAGTGATCTGAATAAAATGCAGATGGGGAGGAGTGATCCGAAGCGAAACTCGGTTATGTTCACCAGGAAAGAAGGCCATAAATGTCTGTTCGCTTTGGCTGACAAACATCTTTACACCACTTCGTGTCCGGAGCATGTTATGGGGATCGTCAATCGGTGTAAGCAAAATTTTGAAGATGATAAGAAATATTTCAATGACATGATCCACTGGTATATTTGTTTCCGACGAAGTATTCTTGCCCTCATTCCTTGCCTGTTCGAAACCACGAAGAAGGTTAATGTAGCAGGATCCAGTAAGCAAAGTAGAGTCTCGCCCCAATTGACGCAAAGGGGGAGCTTGTTGGGTCCATTATGTGTTGCATCTTGGGCTTGTTCCTTAGCCCAATTTTGTATCCGGATTGGGCCTGTCCATCCGTGATTTAATTATTAGGGTTTAGTATTTATAGATGCTTTCATGCATCTTTGTACGTAGGCGTTTTAGTCGATCATTCAAAACGATCATTGTCTTTATCGATTGTAACCCTAAAAGCCTCTACAACGGAAGTTCTTCATCGAGCTCTGTTGAGGCGTGAATCTATTGAATCATTCAGCTCATTATTGATTCATTCTATTGTTTGTTATTTTGTTTGCATTATTCTGATTAACCTGTGTAAGATCTAAACGATCAAAGAGTTTTTCAACTCATCAGGTTGTGATGCTATACATGACGTCCTCCACCCCATAACGTTTCCGCCATTCTGGTTTTGGGGTGTGACAGCTTCTCTAAGGTCCTTCATAGCGAAACACTTCCTAAGCTAGTACTTCACTTCCTGTAGAGTTGGGATGTCATTTCCTATGAGTAGTATGTCATCCACATACAATACCAAAAAGCTAACTATACTCCCACTAGCCTTGACAATATACACAGGACTCATCTTCGCTCCTCGAAAACCAAAGATTCCAATTGCGAGGTGCTTGTTTTAATCCATAGATGGATTTCTCAAGCTTACACACTCTATTAGGGTACTCTGTGCTAACAAAGCCCTCTGGCTGACTCATGTAAACATCCTCAACCAACTTTCCATTAAGGAAAGCGGTTTTGACATCCATTTGCCATATTTCATAATCATGAATTGCAACAATGGCTAGCATAACCCTAATGGACTTAATCTTCGCTGCTGGTGAAAAAGTCTCATCATAGTCAACTCTCATAGTTTGAGAAAAGCCCTTTGCAACCAGTCGCGCCTTATAAGTGTGTACATTACCATCCATGTCGGTATTCTTCTTGAAGATCCATTTGCACCCGACTGTCTTACAACCTGGTACATTATCAACCAAGTTCCAAACTTGATTGTCATACATGGACTGTATCTTATTGTCCATAGCCTCTTTCCATTTAGCAGACTTGGGGCCTGCCATGGCTTCCGTGTAGCTGTTAGGTTTATCTAAACTCACCAATGTACTATCACTGAGAAGTGTATCATCTTCCGCACTAATATGGAAGCCATAGTAATGCTCATGTGCATTCCTAACTCTCGTGGAACGCCTTATAGGTACAGACTCGTCAGTTTGATCAATAGGAGTTTCTTCATCAGGTTGATTGCTAGGGTTTGAGGTTCCTTCACCACTTGACTCTTAAATTTATTCAAGGTCAATTTGCCTCCCAATGTTTCCTTGGCTTATAAATTCTCTCTCTCGAAAGACTCCTCTTCTTGCCACAAAGACCACATTATCATTGGGCCTATAGCAGAGGTAACCAAAGGATTTCTGTGGGTAGCCGATGAAAATACACCGCTCACTTCGAGGTTTGATCTTATCCTGAGTCTCGCGCCTCACAAAAGCCTCGCAACCCCAAATCTTGATGTGGTCCAAATTGGGAACTTTCCCAGTCCACATCTCGTGAGGTGTTTTGGCAACCTTTTTGGTAGGGACTAGATTAAGGATATGGGCGGTAGTCTCTAAGGCATACCTCCAAAATGAGATTGGCAGTGAAGCTCGACTCATCATAGAACGAACCATGTCCAACAAGGTTTGATTACGCCTCTCAGCCACACCATTAAGTCATGGTGTTCTGGGAGGTGTCAATTGTGAGACAATCCCACATTCCTTAAGTTAGTCAAGGAACTTTGTACTAAGATACTCACCACCTCGATCGTATCGAAGCATCTTAATGTTCCCGCACAACTAATTCTGCACTTCCTGTTTAAACTCTTTGAACTTTTCAAAGGTTTCTGACTTATGCATGACTAAGTAGACATAGCCATATCTACTATAATCATCAGTAAAAGTCACATAGAAGCGGTTAGCATCCCGTGTGGCGGTTCTGAAGGGTCCACACACATCTGTGTGTATGAGATCCAGCAAACCTTCACCCCTAGCACAAGTACCCATGAAGGGTGACTTTGTCATTTTTCCAAGTAAACAAGATTCACAACTATCATCTGACTTTAGGTCAAATGACTCCAAGACTCCATTCTTTTAGAGTTGGCCTATGCGTTTCTTGCTCACATATCCAAGAAGACAATGCCATAATGATGCTTTATCCAAGCTAATGGAAGAATCAATACACAACACATTATTTCCTAGGTTGTCTACAACCAACACAGTTTCATATACACCATCACAAGCTAATGCTTTAAAATAAAGAACATTATTATAGAAATCATTAATACCACCACATTCATTATCAAATGAAAAAGTAAATCCTTGTTTGTACAAACTGTGAAAGGAAATAATATTTATCGCCATTTCAGATGAGCAACAACATTTATTCAAATCTAATCTTAACCCACTACTTAGCAACAAAGAATAAACTCCAATCTTGGTGACATGTGAAGCTTTCCTACTCCCCATGATCAAGTTTGTCTTCCCATGCTCCATATTCTCACTTCTTCTTAGTCCCTGCAAATCAAAACATATGTGAATACCACAACCTGTATCAAGGACCCAAGAATTAGAACATGGTGAGTTATTAGACAATATAGTGTAAATACCTGCATGGTTGGGTTTCACTTTCCCATCCTTAACATCTTGCAAGTACTTTGGGCAGTTTCGCTTCCAGTGTGCCTTTTCATGGAAATAGAAGCATTCAGCCTCTTTAGGGTTGGCAGAAGGAGTGACAAAACCACCTTTGGTTCTACTTGAAGAGGAGCCATCAAAAGACTTTCCCTTGGTGCCCTTCGAAGGGCTCTTCCTCTTCTTCCCTTTACCTTTCCCGATAGCCAGAACAGGGGCGGTGGTTGGAGTAGAAGTAGTAACAACCGATTTACCTTTAAGACCACTTTCGACAGTCTTCAAAAGTCCTTGAAGTTTGCTGAGTGTGACCTCCTCCTTGTTTATGTTATATGTCATTCAGAATTGATCATAATAAGAAGGTAAGGAGTGCAATATGATGTTAATTGCCAACTCCTCGGGAAAGTTCACATTCAACATCATCAGACGGTCCACAAACCTTTGCATTTTCTGCATGTGGCCTGTGATGGGTTCACCATCTTTCATTCGGGTTGTTTTCATAGTTGAGATTATTTCATATCGCTCTTGACGAGCACTCTGATGGTATCTTTCCATCAGTTCCTAATGCATCTCAAAATGATAAAAGTCCTCATAGGACTTTTAGAGCTCGGCTATCATCGTGGCCAGCATGATACATGCCACTTTAGTGGCATCTCTCTCATAAGTCCTGAAGTCAGCGATCTCCTCGGGAGTAGCAGAAGACTCATCAAGTTCCTTCGGCTCCTTGTCGAGGACATATTCCTTGTCCTCATAGCGAGTGACCATCCTTATGTTCCTAATCCAATCATTGAAATTAGTCCCATCAAAGATGACTCTCCCACAAAGGTTCATGAGAGAAGGAGTTGGTAGGGTTTGAGCCAGAAGCAACATTGTTGGAAGACATCTGAAAAAGAAGAAATACAAGTTTAGATTAGATATAAAGATAGTCTTAATAAGACACCCAAATGTAATATTAAGGCTAGGACCCAACACAATATTTTATAACTTAGAAGATGGATGTTGTAATCCAAGCTATAAAATATTTGAAGATAGGTGAATGACAATTCACCAATTTCCACCATGAAAAACGAAATCTATTACTAGGTTTTAATTGGGTTTGAAACTCCTAAATTCTTTTGAGATTCATTGAACTTTTTAATGACATGTTTCAATCTCGATTGTGCCCTTCAAGTTTTGTGACTGGGATGCCGAGGATCACAAAACAAGATGTGAATAACCATGCAAATTTACTTGGTACTCTTAATGTTTATCACCTAATTGATGTGTCGGTTAACCACACGCACTCCACCGATCTATGATAAACCTTAAGCCACCCTTTTCCAACCTTGTTAAATCCAAGTTAGTGTGCCGGTTAACCACACGTGCTCCACTAACGACTTAAGCAAGGTGCAGAGTGTAATTTCATGGGTTAGCCCCAAATTCACATTTTCCTAAAGTAACTAAGATTGAGAATTTATAAAACATTTAGTTACTTTATAATCATTATACTTTTAATGAGAATTAAATTCATTGTCCTACCCGTTCGGCTAACGACCCTCCATCAGTCAAGGAAGCGGTGGGTGAGAATGGACACCCATTAAGCTGACATTTTATAGACTTAGACACCTTATCCAACGGTATAGATATCATTCAGATTGTTGTATTGCTATACTTGTTGTATGTGTGATACCTGTATGTGTTGTTAGGAATGTGAGTGTGGGCGAGACCCATATCTCATCATTAGCCGAGTGTGTGCGGGACCCATATCTCATAGAGTGTGGGCGAGGCCTGTATCTCATCATTAGCTGAGTGTGGGTGGGGGCCGTATCTTATAGCATTATTTGAGTATGTATATAGGACTGATTGATAGATTTGGCTATACTTGTTTTCTTTGTGATACTTGTATGTATGTTTAGTAGCTGAGTGTGGGTGGGGCCCATATCTCATAGTTAGCTGAGTGTGGGCGGGGCCCGTATCTCGTAGTTAGCTGAGTGTGGGTGGGGCCCGTATCTCGTAGTTAGCTGAGTGTGAGCGGGGCTCGTATCTCATAGTCAACGGTGTGTGGTCGGGGCCAGTATCTCCTAGTTAGCCGAGTGTGGGCGGGGCCCATATCTCCTTGAGTGTGGGCGGGGACCGTATCTCTTAGTAACATTATTATGTGTATGGTACGTGGTAGTTTGGGGAGACTCACTAAGCTTCGTGCTTACAATTTTCAGTTTTGGTTTCAGGTACTTCCGGTAGCAAGGGGAAGAGCTCGGGATGATTGTAGTGCACACACCATTTGTTTAGCTTGGGATGTTTTTACTCTGATATATTGATATGAGTTTTTATGAGATACTCCTATTTGATACTATGGCTTATATTTTTGGATGAAATGATTTTGATAATTATGGTTATTTTAATAAATAAAAATGAAAATTTTTAGTCTTGATTTTATGGATGTTACAATATTTCAGTTTGGAGATGAGCACTCAAGGGGATGGTTCTTGTTTTGGTTCGGGTTCTGGATCAGGTGCAGGTACTAAGCTGATTAGCGAGCAGATGTAGGAGTTCATCTCGTCAGATATTACCCACAGTATTTTGGAGCAGACTCCTGTGATCTTTAGTTCAGTCAAGGATGGGATTTTAGAGCTATTGGATAGTCATCTCGGGACCTTTCGGATCGAGATTGTAGCATGGTAGTTGGGCGCTTATCTGGAGCCCAAAGCTTGTGGACCCCTAGGAACCTTCAGGATGGAGGGTCATATTGTTAGTATTTTCCATTTGGGATTGTAGGTAAATGGTGCACCATGCCTTTAGGAGGGCCAACCACATGATTGGACTGCCGCAGAGGTTTCGTGAGCTCTTTGCGAGGAGTTACCTGACATCATTGGGCATGTCATTGATATAGTGGTCGCTAGGTTCGAGGGGCGGACCTCAGTTGTTCAGGCGGTTGATGGGGTGGTTGGGGTAACCCAGGAGCAGGAGATTGGTTCAGATAGGCAGCTGGGAAAGTGGAAGTGGACTTTTGGCCGGGTTTGACAGTCGGAGTAGTTGGACGCTACTATAGCTGGTGTCAGAGACCCGAGATTCATGGTGGTTACACGATGGATGAAAAGGCGCGATAGGAAGTGTGTAGTATTTCTAGGTACGGAAGGTGTGGATGGAAGGGTCACCTCCGCCAAGAATGCACATTGGAGGTGGAGTTATGCCATCGTTGTCATCAGCCTGGTTATATTTGGCTGAATTGCCCCTGCTTGGTGATTGGGGCAGCGCAGGTTCCATGACAGGCACTTCAACAGAAAGAGAGAGTTAGGGTTTCTTTAGGTGAAATTGCATGTATGTTGCCTTTTTCTTCTTTTCTGGTCCTTACAAGTATTTATGTTGTTTGGAATCTTGCATCGGTTTGGGTAAGTTATCTCTAGTTTAATTATCGGTTTAGTTTTGGGTTATATTTTCAAGAATTGTTGTATGCCAATTGCATGCCATGAATCAGTAGTGGGTCGGTAAGGGGGTCGTATCTTGTGAAGCGGGTTTCAATGTGTTCGGTTGTTGTTATGGTTCTTGGTCGAGATCGGTTCAGGGGTATTGTGTGGAAGGTCTATGGTCAGATCCATCAGGTTAGTTCTATAGTATCGTCGGGGTATAGTGGTTTCATCATATGTTCTGGTATGATCGACGATTGCCTATGGGAGGACTTTTGGGTTCAAGCACTACCGTTGCTAGGAGAGGAGAGGTAGCAGGAAGATAACGGTGTCTGTTACATGAGTTTTTTGGTCATTGGATGTTTCAAGGGGATTGTATTTTCGTATGGGTCATGTTTGGTTAGAGTTCAGTGGTTCTGTAAGAATGAAAGTTAGGGTGAAGATTCGTCAGTTAGGGTAAGGGTTATGGCTCTTAGTCACCAGCATGGGAACTCAAGGATTTGTTATAGTATCATGGAAAGTGAGGAGTATCGGGTCGGTTAAGATTTCAAGAGTACTCTTTAGGATTTCAGAGGTTTGGCGATCATAGGGTCTGGATGGTAATGGATCACTAGCTTTGGTAAGCGCAAGTTGTCAGTGGTTCGGCCACCGGAGGGTAAGAAGGATCGGGAATCCTTCAATTCTCGTGTGTTGTGAGGACTTAGTCGAGTCAAAGTGGGGGATAATCGCTCAGGTATTCAAGTCAGAAGCAGGTGTGAAACTAGGATGAGTTTCGCATCCCCATTGGGGAGGAAGGCGGCCCAAGTGGCTGTTTAGATTGAGGATTGTGTGAGTTGGGAGTTTGGGAAACTTCCCATCATTGGGTTCGCATATCTTAGTGTTTGATATCAGGTGTTAGGGGGGCAGGTTAGGGGTTCCAGTTATGACTCGAGTTCAACTCGGGTGTTGGGTCGAGTGCGTGCTCGACTTTGGATGTGTTCGAATTGATAGATTAGTGGTAAGAAATTGGGTGGTAGTTGTGGCAAGGTGGAAGTGTTGTAAGACTGCGGTGTGGCCTGTAGCATTCACTAGTTAGCAGTTAGGTGGAAGTGTTGTAAGACTGCGGGGTGGCCCGCAACATTCACTAGTTAGCAATTAGTGTAGAAGTGTTGCAAGACTGCGGGGTGGCCCATAACATTCACCGGTCCCTGTTCAGCGGTGAGATTATGGAAAATATTTGATTTGCTCACGGGTTTCTTTAGATAGTTTAGGCCAAGGTGGGTCTGCTAGTAAGGAGCGATTTCGAGGACAAAATATAATTTAAGTAGGGGAGAGTTGTAACACTTGGTTTTGGATTTGCTTTGTTGCTTGGGGTTGCGGCCCAACCATCAGTCGTCATAAGGCTTAGAGCCTTGGGAAAGGAAGGATTTGGCCCAATTCGGATGTGGGTGTCATAGTATAAGTGATCTAAGTGTTCGATCGTGTCTCTGGAGGCCAAGGGTATAATCGTAATTGGATATCTCGATCTTGTATGGATTTTGGGTTTTGTTCGGGAGGTTTTAAGGTTTGGGTGTGTTGTTGGGAGCGTAGGGCTTCTACCCACCTTTTCGTGGATATAAGGTTCGTTGGAAACAGACGTAGGATGAGGGAGTTATGGTATTTTGAAGTTATTGACAGATTTGGCCCTTAATGGAAAACCTTGTATTCCGGTCCCATATATGCAAATGTGGCATGCACGTGTTTGGCTGTGTACGCCCAACGTAATATTGGAAAAATGGACATGGGTATTTGAGCTGTACGCCAAGCGTACTGGAACTACGCCCAACGTAGTGTGCAGGATCCCAAAACCCTAAATTTTAGGGTTGGCTAACTATTTAAACACCTTAAGTCAAAGGTGTTAGCCCCTATTTCATCCTCCATTGCCCTCCAACCCAAATCTCGAACCCTAGCCTCATCCAAGAGTGTTGTGAGCTCTTTTTGTGCATCTTTGGTGGGTTTTGGTGATTATTAAAGAAGTGGAAGCTTGGTGCAAGGTGGTGGTTCAAGGAAAGGCTTGTAGATCTCGACTCTTTGCTCAATTTCCAGCTCTTTAAAGGTTAAAAAGTTCTTAGCTTGCTCATTAGAAGTTGAGATCTAAGATTATGTGGGTTTTGGTCCCATTTTGACCTCATGAGTAAGATTTAATGGTTGGACACCACTCTAGGAGCTTTGAGTTGCCATCTTAGTAGTTCTGAGGTTATAAGTTCATAAAAATGCTTGTTTGATGCTTAGATATGGTCCATGCATGTTCTTGTTGAGTTTTAATGGAGTTGAATGGTTATTGGGTCCCATTGAGTCATGTAAATGCATACAAGTCCCGACTTTATGCATTAAGATCTTAGTTGAAAGGTATTTTGAGGTTTTTATGGAAGGACTTAGAGGATTCAAGATGATTCTTGATGAATGTGATTGTATTTATTTTTTCTGATCGACGTCTTTGTTCCAGGGGTAATAAACACGAACATGTTTTTTTTAACAATAATATTAATTTTTAATTTAAGATAATACTAATATGATAAACATTTTTTTTAAATACACTAAAACTGTAAATATTTTTTTTCAATCACCTTATTATGATAAAAAACTCTTAAAATTTGGATACCAACTATATTTACTATATAAATGCAATCCAACTTATTTAGGCAACATACTTAAAAAAAAATAATAGTAAATAGAAACGTTAACTCCCTGAAATTCATGGGTGTTTACTTCAATCTAAAATTTTTAATCAACTACTACTCAATATATAAGTTTAAAACCATAGTTTTAATTTAATTCAATAAATAGATAGAATTAAAATTAAAATTAACTCAAGATTAACCTATCCCATATACCCCCAAGTCAAAATATGACCAAGTAATCTCCACCGTTGAACTAAAAACCGCCACGTGACCACATCGTGTCTAGGCGCTAACTCTCCCCTCTCCCCCAATTAAAAGGCTTTATATACATATATATAAAAATAAAAAAATATTAAATAAATTGGTGTTGAAATAACTCTATGAACAAAACAAAAGCAACCCTTCTCAAATTTCCCCCAAATTCTTTCATTCTTTCTCTCTTTATCCCCCTCTCCGGACGCTAATCGACCGGTAAATAGTTTTTGCTGTTGTTCCGACGTCCGCCGGCGCGTGTTTGTTACCCGCGACGGCCTAGTGAGTACGATTGCTAACGTGCTAACGTGAGTACACACAAACGTAATCTGTCTATCTATATGAATATATGGAGTCTCTGTTAGTAACAAATGTGAGTAATCTCAAATGATGAATTTGAAAACCATCCAAGAGTCTCTCACTCACGCATCGGTTGATTGTGTTTCTCAACTGCTATCCGTGACCTAATTTAGGGTTTTTCTTTGTAGATTTAGGAACTTTCATGTGTGCCATGTCTTTTGTAATGGTTTTGATGCTCCGTGTACGTAGAGTGAGCAATCTATTGTTTATGCATCCAGACGAATTGGATTCCTCTTTTTTGGGTTTTCACATAGTCTGGATCGCCCTTTCCCTCCTGTTTACTTTTTTAAACCGCCATTCACGTTAGGATATATTTTCCTGATTACTTCTTTCTGTTTGTTTGAGTGTCACCTGACAATCCATGAAGTCTTTATGTGATTAAAGTCTTCGTTTGGTCCTTTTCTTTAATTGCGGATGACATAAATTCTACATCCTTTGCTCATAATGCTGACTTTTAAAATTTGATTGTGTGAATAGGTTTAAGGAATGAAGAATAGGACTTTGGTTTGACGTTACAGTCAGAATGGCCTTTTTAAGAAACTATACTAATGGTACAGTTTCAGACGATGTTTTAAATGACAAGAGCCAGGGTAGAACTATAGAAAGAGCCGAGAGCATTGTAGGAGGCATTGATTTGCAAACAACTTCGAGTGTGGATAAAGGGTTTGCAACAAAGATGGAAGATGAGGATGATGATAGCTTATTGAATTTAACAGCTTCTAACGCTACTACAACAAGGAAAACATCTGGGAGATGGGGCTCAACATTTTGGAAGGACTGTCAACCCATGCATCAGACAGAGGAATCAAAAAGCAGTTCTGCTTACAACAATGAAAACGGATCTGGCAATGATTTGTCAGAAGTGGATAAGGCAAATAAGGGTCAAAATGTGGATGAGATGTTGTCTGATGATTACTATGAGTTGGATGGAGATGACCAAAGTGATTCAAAGCTGTTAAATAATGCAGCTGCAGGTGGTTATAATTCAATGCCACTACGAGTAGTTTCTGTCAATAACCTCAACTCAAAAGATTCATCTCGGGGTGCATACGTAGAAGAAGATGCTGATTTTGAAGATGATGATGAGGAGGAAGAAGATGGTAACTTGTTGATATATTCATGTTTATGAAATTACTCCAATATGTGTACTTCTCTTAAAGATATGGACTTACATTTCCTTAATTTACTGCAGAAGATGACCCCGCTGATGCAGATTTTGATCCTGACTTAGTCACCACAAGTGTTGGAAGAGGGAAGAAGGTTATTCTTTTATTTCAATCATTTGTACTTTATTTTGGCCTATCTGTTATTAGGTTTGTAAACAATGACATTTTCAATTCTTAAGGTACAAGATGATGACTGGGATGCTGAGGATTTGGATGAAGAAGATAACTCTGAGGACAATGAAATAGACATTTCAGAAGATGATTTTTATAAAAAACCAAGTGGTATGCAAAGGCAGAAGCGAAAGCCTAGTAGAGAACCCAAACCTTCTACTTCTACATCTTTTGGCAGGAGGAAAAGAGGGAGAGCTTCATTTGATGAAGATGACTCATCTCCAGATGATGATTTAGAAGAGGACTTCAAAAGTACAAGAAGGAAAAGTACAAAAGCTTCCGGAAGGATGAATGAAGTTAGAACTTCTACTAGATCAGTGCGGAAAGTATCATATGTTGAAAGTGAAAGTGAGGAGCATGATGATGATATCAAGAGAAAGGGCCACAAGGTGTGGATTATATCATTATACATTATACTAGTCATATGGTGTTGTTGTTTGTTATAATTTATAAGCAATAGTTTACATAAAGCTTAATTTGTATACCCTTTTTTGAGGTAAGGAGGACATGGAAGAGGAAGATGGTGATTCGATTGAGAAGGTACTATGGCATCAACCAAAGGGCATGGCAGAAGAAGCTGCACAAACCAACAAATCCACAGAGCCTTTACTGTTGAACCAATTATTTGACTTGGAGCCAGATTGGAGTAATACTGAGTTTTTTATCAAGTGGAAAGGCCACTCACATTTGCATTGTCAATGGAAATCTTTTTCTGAACTACAAAATGTAAGTATTTGATATTTCTATTGTTGTTTAGCATTGTGAATGTTATGATGTTATCATTATCATTCCCTTTTTAATCATTTTTGTTTCTGTTTGTGGTCAGCTCAGCTGAGTGGCTTTAAAAAGGTTATAAACTACACTAAGAAAGTTATGGAGGATATAAGGCACAGGAGAACAGTATCTCGTGAGGAGGTAATGGTGGCTATGTATATTTCATGTTCTTAATATTTTTCCTTCTCTTTCTCCCCCTTCTACAATAAAATCAAATGGGATTGTTTTGTTTTATTTAGCTCTATCTTGATTATTTATTTTTTGCTATCAAGAACTTATAGTCTTATCATTCTATTTTTTCTTTTTTCCAAATGGACATGAATTTTCTTATTTTGTATCTTTTTTTTTGGTTAGATCGAGGTCATTGATGTTAGCAAGGAGATGGATCTGGATCTTATCAAGCAGAATTGTCAGGTTTTATAGCTTATGCAATTTGGTTCATTCCTTATTCTCCTTTCACACTGCTCTATGTAACATGTTTTTATTTCTATTTTATTTTAAATTGCACCAATTAGGTTGAGAGAATAATTGCTGATAGAATTGGAAAAAGTTCAGAAGTGCCAGAGTATTTGGTTAAGTGGCAAGGACTCTCTTATGCTGAAGCAACATGGTATGTGGACACAGTTAACTTCTATCATTCTATGAATCTTGATTTTTTATGATATGTTTATAGGTTTTATAGAAGTAGGTTCAATTGTGCTAATTTTTTTCTCTACCCAATGAAAACAAGACACATCACATGGTTGTATTTATTTATGATATTTTCAGGGAGAAGATTGATGATATTGCTTTTGCACAAGCAACAATTGATGAATACAAGGTAATGTTGTAATCTTAATGTGTTTCACTTTCAGTTCAAGAAAAATTATTTGGGTACCCTTTTTATTCCATTATTGGTTTTTGATTTTTAAATTTGGATGTAGGCTCGAGAAGCTGCAGTTACAGCTGCACATGGAAAAATGGTAGATTTCCAAAGAAGAAAGAGTAAAGGTATGCATTCTACTTTTTTTTCCCTTTCAAGATGCAGTTTTCATTATCTATCATTTCATAACAACAATCTAGGATTTAGTTTCCTTCTTCAAAGACACTATTATCTCTAAATCAAGAACACAATCTAACATTTTTAAATTATTACTTTTCTTCTTATAGCAAGTTTGAGAAAACTTGATGAACAACCTGATTGGTTAAAAGGTGGGAAACTAAGAGATTATCAACTTGAGGGCTTGAATTTTCTTGTTAATAGGTATGTCATACAGATGCTTCCATTTTATTTGTTTTATTTAAAACTATACTTATTAACAATATTCACAGTGCAGTTGGAGAAATGATACAAATGTGATATTAGCTGATGAAATGGGTCTTGGCAAAACAGTTCAGTCTGTTTCAATGCTTGGTTTCTTACAGGTATTCATATATATTAATTTCTCACATGTTTTTATCAATTTGCTCTACAAAGTGATTAAAAATAGTTTTTTTTTTTTTTTTTTTTTTTTTTTTTTACAGAACTCACAACAAATTCATGGACCCTTTCTTGTTGTTGTTCCTCTATCAACTTTGTCAAATTGGGCTAAAGAATTCAGAAAATGGCTTCCTGATATGAACATGATTGTATATGTTGGGACTCGTGCTAGCCGAGAGGTATGTTTGTTCGCAATTGGAATTCATGATTCCAATTGTTGCCAAATGAATGGAATTCATTTCCACTGGAATCTTCTGTTGTTAGTTTGATTATCTGCTTAGTATTAGGGGTAAATAGGAAGAATATAACAAACAAATCAATGGAAGTAGGTTGCTATTTCTTGTAGCTCAGATTAATTATTTGAAAATTTTCACGTGTTTCCCATGTGGTCATAACAGGTTTGTCAGCAGTATGAGTTTTTCTCAGATAAGAACACGCACAGTGGTGGGACTACTAAGTTTGATGCACTATTAACTACATATGAAGTTGTATTAAAGGACAAGATGGTTCTATCAACAATTAAGTGGAACTATCTTATGGTTGATGAAGCACATAGATTGAAAAACAGTGAAGCTTCATTATATACATCACTCAAAGAATTCAGCACTAAAAACAAGCTTCTTATTACTGGGACTCCCTTGCAAAACAGTGTTGAAGAACTATGGTATGCTAATTTTTATCTATCTTTTATTGGAGCTGAGTGCTATAGCTTATATCTCATCTCTCACTCAAATAAACCCTAACTTTTTAACAATTTATACTTTTATATAATGGTTATTGCAGGGCGTTGCTTCACTTTCTTGACTCTGATAAATTCAATAGCAAGGATGAATTTGTTCAGAACTACAAGAACCTCAGCTCATTCAATGAGATTGAGGTGTGAATTATGCTTATACATTCTTTCTTCTGCATTTTTATTAAACCAGGGAAATGTTAAAGTGGCAAAAAATGAGATTATATTTTATACTTTTTGTATAGCTTGCAAATCTTCACATGGAGTTGAGGCCCCACATTCTGCGAAGAGTTATAAAGGATGTGGAGAAGTCCTTGCCCCCAAAGATTGAGCGTGTTCTCCGTGTTGAAATGTCCCCTTTACAAAAACAGTAATATTCCATTTCTACCCCTGCATGTTACTTGATTCTTGCCACTTAACTGACTGGTTTACTTTATTTGTCAGGTATTACAAATGGATTCTTGAACGCAACTTTCATGACCTCAACAAAGGTGTTCGTGGAAATCAGGTTTTAGCCTTAACTAAATTTCAAAAGGAATATGAAAAATATTAAATTTCTTAGTTAAATATTGACTTGAATCTCATCTTTTGCAAATGTTGAGGTTTCTCTTTTGAACATTGTGGTGGAGTTAAAAAAATGCTGTAATCATCCATTCCTGTTTGAAAGTGCTGACCATGGTTATGGTTATGGTGGAGACTCTGCTATAAGTGGCAGCAGTAAACTAGAGAGGGTAATTCTTAGCAGTGGAAAGCTAGTTATCCTTGACAAGCTTCTTGACAGACTTCATCAGACAAATCACAGAGTTCTAATATTTTCACAAGTATGAATGCTTTTCCACAACATCAACATGATGAGTATATTATATCAAATTATTAATATTTGAATGCATTGCATTTGCAGATGGTTAAGATGTTGGATATTCTAGCAGAATACCTATCAATTAAAGGATTCAAGTATCAGAGACTTGATGGAAGCACAAAGGCTGAAGCAAGGCATCAAGCTATGGAGCATTTTAATGCAACTGGAAGTGATGATTTCTGCTTCCTTCTTTCTACTCGTGCTGGTGGTTTAGGTATCAACCTTGCAACAGCAGACACAGTTATCATTTTTGACTCTGATTGGAATCCTCAAAATGATCTCCAGGTTTATAAATTATAATTTATAATTATGCTTGCTTCTTTTTTACTTATTTCAAACATTTTCTCTTTTTGAAAGTTTTCTGCAACTATATGTTATGTTTCTTTTTACTCATGTTTAAGTTATTCTCTTTATCTGTATATGCTTCTTGTTAATCATTTTGAAGATTTCCAAAATCTTGTTAATCTTGTGTAGGCAATGAGCAGAGCTCATAGAATCGGACAACAGGAGGTTGTTAATATTTATAGGTTTGTGACAAGCAAGAGTGTTGAGGAAGACATCTTGGAACGTGCAAAAAAGAAAATGGTATATGCTCTTTTAAGCATAATCTGTTATTTAGTCTAGATTGATACATTATTTTCATAATGTGAACTGTAAATATATTTTTGTTTGAAGGGTTGGTTGAATGCAAGAAAATGGTATAATTTTGGTAGATTTTTTCCAAGTATGAAAAAAATTGGAAAGAAATGAAAGTAGGATGCTATAATAAACAAGTAATTGAAAGTAGGTTGCCATTTCTTGCATTTAGCTTTCCTTTGAACAAGTTCCAAGTGTCGATATGCACTTTTGCTTTCTAGCTCTATGCGTGCTCTACAAAAATGCTTTTTTTTTTCTTATGTTTGGATTTGTTCTTTTCATTTCAGGTACTTGACCATTTGGTTATTCAGAAACTAAATGCAGAGGGAAGATTAGAGAAAAAAGAAGCGAAAAAAGGGAGTGCATTTGACAAGGTATTGTAAATTATATTATATTATGTGGTATGAAAATAAGCCAATGAATTTTAAGGAGTCTTATTTTGTTATGGTTTCAGAATGAGTTATCAGCTATTTTAAGATTTGGAGCTGAGGAACTGTTTAAAGAAGATAAAAATGAGGAAGAAAGCAAAAAACGGCTTCTAAGCATGGATATTGATGAGATTCTTGAAAGAGCAGAGAAGGTTGAACAGAAAGGTGCTGAAGACGAGGCAGGACATGAATTACTAAGTGCATTTAAGGCAAGAATATCATAAAATTTCTCTTCTTTCCAAGGTTATATCATGTGATAACATTACAATAATAATATTTGGTTTTATTTCCTGATTTGATTTGGCAGGTTGCAAATTTCTGCTCTGCTGAAGATGATGGAAGTTTTTGGAGTCGCTGGATAAAACCTGATGCCATCTCACAGGCTGAGGTAGGTGTGGGTGTGTGTGTGTGTGTACATATTATTATTATTATTATTATTATTATTATTATTTTTTTTTTTTGAGAAAGTGATTATTTATTATAATAAATGTAGGAAGCCTTAGCCCCTCGGGCTGCAAGGAACAGCAAGAGTTATGCTGAGTCAATCCCATCTGAGAGAAATAATAACAAAAGGAAAAAGAAAGGTGTTGAATTACAACTACAAGAGAGAGGAATAAAACGCAGAAAGGCTGCTCCTGATTATTCTACTTATCAACCACCACCACTTGAAGGAGCTTCTGCTCAAGTCAGAGCCTGGTCTTATGGGTCCTTACCAAAGAGAGATGCTACACGTTTTTTTCGTACAGTGAGTCCCTCTCTGTGTGTGTGTGTGTGAAGTGAATAAAGATGAGCAATTAATTTAGTATTTGTATTTAGGTGAAGAAGTTTGGAAACGATAGCCAAATGAGGATGATAAGTGAAGAGGTTGGTGGATCTGTTGAAGCTGCTCCTGTAGATGCACAGGTTGAGCTTTTTGATGCTTTATTAGATGGTTGCAGAGAAGCAGTTAAAGGAGGAGGAACTATGGACCCAAAGGTTAATTTACTTTCTTAAATTGCTCCATTAGTTGAAAGGCAACATGAATAGAAATGAATTTTGTTTTGATGTGTTAGGGGCCATTGTTGGATTTTTTTGGTGTTCCTGTGAAGGCTGATGATGTATTGAACCGAGTGGAAGAACTTCAACTCCTTGCAAAACGCGTAAACCGCTACAATGATCCAATCTCACAGTTCCAGGCTTTGATGTACCTCAAACCTGCAACTTGGTCTAAAGGTTGTGGCTGGAACCAGAGTAAGTTTCTCTTTTACTTTTTTTTTTCTTCTTTTCTCACGAATTACAATTACAATTACAATTATGGTTTTTTTTTTCAGAGGATGATGCAAGACTGCTACTAGGGATCCACTATCATGGATTTGGGAACTGGGAAAAGATACGGATGGATGAAAAGCTTGGCCTTTTGAAGAAGATTGCTCCTGTGGAACTTCAACACCATGAAACTTTCCTACCACGTGCTCCTCAATTAAAAGAAAGAGCTTCTCAACTTCTTCAAATGGTAGGTCATGCATGGTGACGTGATTTATCCAAGCTCCTATACTTGATATGAGTGAAATGGAAAAAAAAAAAATATTTGATATGAGTGGATTTTTGTTTGTTTGCTTTAAGGAACTTGTGGCTGTTGGTGGGAACGCCAAAGGGGGTCGAAAGGCCACTAAAAAGCAAAAAGATCAATTTCCAATCACCAACCCAACTTCTCACACTAGAGCCAAACAGTGGAAACCAGGAGAAACAAAACTCCCGAAAAATAAAATGAAAATGACACGTGGCACTGGCAAGAAAAACAAGCCCTTGGTTAAAGAGGAAGGTGAGATGTCAGACACTGAAGAAGTGTATGAACAGTTTAAAGAAGTTAAATGGATGGAATGGTGTGAAGATGTCTTGACTGAAGAAAAAAAGACACTTGAGCGCCTTCATCGCTTACAAACCACCAGTGCAGATCTTCCTAAGGAAAAGGTACATTCCTATTTCTCTTTCCTTTTTTTTTTCTTTAAGGGTTAAATTGTAATTTTAAAAGCTTGGGAAACTTAACTGAAATATTTGTCTTCTTTAGGTTCTTTCGAGAATTAGAAACTATTTGCAGCTTCTCGGGCGACGAATTGATCAAATTGTTATCGACCATGAGGAGGATCTGTATAAACAAGAAAGTACGCAACTTTTTTTTTTCTTTATATTTATTTATTTTGTCTTGTGTAACAATAACAAACAAACAAATATTTTCAGAGATGACGACACGTCTATGGAACTACGTGTCAACCTTCTCAAATCTATCGGGTGCCAAGCTTCAACAAATCTATTCCAAACTCAAACAAGAAAAAGGCTTGGCAGCTGGAGTAGGAGTGGGCCCTTCCGAAACCAACAGAGGAGGTTTCAGAAATAACAACCAATCATCATCCACATCCACATTAGTCCACAAAGGAGGCCTCGACACTGCAAAATTCGAAGCATGGAAAAGAAGAAGACGGGCCGAATCCGACCCAAACACCCACGCCCATTTCCAAAGACCATTTGCTACCCGTTTACCCGACCCAAGTACCGGAATCCTTGGGGCAGCCCCGTCTGATACCCGACCCGCTTTCGGTCAAAGACAAG
Source organism: Lactuca sativa (assembly GCF_002870075.4). NCBI lineage: Eukaryota > Viridiplantae > Streptophyta > Magnoliopsida > Asterales > Asteraceae > Lactuca > Lactuca sativa. The sequence goes on from NC_056626.2 coordinate 312,561,997, forward strand.
GAGGCTTCACGTGAGTTATATACGTATATTTTACAATTTACACCTGTTTTCTTTTACATATCAGAAAATTCCTATTATTATTGGTCTCACCCTACCCTGGTTGCAAACCTTTTTATGCTTCTTTTTGGGTCGTAGAAATACAAATAGTATTTTCTGAAGCCAAAAGATGGTGGTGGTTAACCGATGAGAAACAAAGGGTAAATGGAATATGATGCAAGTGCAACCATAGAGTTTTTGGTATTTTTTTTTTTTTGGGTAAACATGTAGGCACTTGGTTTGGATCTCTTTTTCTCTTATATATAGTGGGTACTGGGTAGTTCACGCGGATTTGGTAGCTCCATTTTGAGATATATAGTAAACAGTTTTATGTTATCTCCGAAATTGTATACTATCACGTTTTTGGTTAACCAATTATCAGTCTCTTTTTGATGTTACTAGCTTTTATAGTATGATTGCAGGAGGCTGTGGGACCAGTGTGTATTATTACCCTTTTTACTAACATTGTTACAATTTTTATTTGGGTTAAGTAGCAAATATCTGTGTTGTAGATAGATATTCACCTTTTCTATTAAGTCATACTTTCAGTTTTTTCTTAATTAAGGTGTTGTATATTTGAATATTATATTATAGATGTGAAAATTGTTTTATGTATTGATGGTATTATTCACTAGATTTTTCAAAATAATTTTATAACAGAAGAAATGAAAGTAGGATGCTATAATAAGCAAAATCAATGCAAAAGTTTTTTTTGCTACAATGAAAATTGCTATACTAGGTGCCGAAGAATATATATATATATATATATATATATATATATATATATATATATATATATATATATATACACACGACTGAAAACCACCATGTAAGCAAGGATTTTTTATTTTGTAAGGTTTTCTTTAGAAAAAAATTCTATAAAAGCAATGATAAATAGATAATAATAGAACTATGAAGAAAGGAAATAAAAAAACATAATATAGAAAAGAAAAGATATACAAAATTATACAGAAATCACTATATTACCCTAAGTTTTAATTTCCTTAATTTAATTCACTAATTTAATTGAATTTCGTTTGATTAGGGCAAAGTTTCTTAAAAACCTGTTCATTTTTTAAAATATTATAATAGTTTTTGTAGGCTGAGTGTCCTTTTCAAAAAAAAAAATAGAGAATAACGGGAAAGTTTTTGAAGATCTCTTCATTCTCTTTGGGATCGAACATTAATTACAACGATTCGATAGACGGCTCATCGGGATAGATGTAGATGAAGCTTTCTCCTCGCACGGCTCGAAAAAAATGATTAGAAGTTTTGTCTATGGATTAAATTCTAATAAATAGTAAATGAATCCCTAAAAGAAATTAGCCTATAATTCAACTCATAGTTATTTTTATTTAATTTTATAAAAACTAAAAAATCGTTTGTACTCATAACTCAAGTTTAATAATTTTTAAATATATGAAATAAAATTAAGATATTTTTTTATTGAGCGGTCTTTAACCCCTTTTTATCTCGTTGAAAAACTATTTGGATTTTTTATTCGGATCTATGAAACAATTGTAACAATGTTTCTTTCTTTTGGGATCCTTTATTTTTGTTTTAAATCATTAGGTTTGGACATTATTTCAGTGTTTCTTAATCCTTTCAAACTATTAGCAACATACCCCTTTTGTGATTTTTTTCTAGAATCATACTGACGGTTGGTTCGTGCACGATACACTTTGGATCGAATAAGTTTTGTGGTTCCAATAATTTTTTTTTGCATTGAAAAATTGCTCGAATTGGACCCTTTCAATTTCTATATTGATATCGAAGATATACTTACAAAGTTGTTCCAATTTATTGATTGACATTAACCCTAAATCGTTGCCCCTAATCAATACTTTCTACTCGAGCTCCATCATGAACTATTTACATTACAACCCAATAAAAAAGGATTCTAGTAGAATAGAACAAGCTATGTGCATATTATTGGATTTGTACACATTTAGTCTCTGACTTTTTTTTGTCCACATTTTCCTCTTGAATTTGTTTTTGTGTGTAAATTAAATCCTTATTACCGGTTGATGCAAGTCATTTTGTGTTTTACGAGATTTTAAGAAAAATCAAATTAGTTACGTGGCAATTACGTGGAATTACCCTCTTCCACCCTCATTTACAAAGAAACCTCATTTACGAAGAACAACAATTAGGGTTCCATTCTCATCCTTTGTTCTCGATCAGTACCTCATTACTCACCCTTCCATTCTCTCAAAACACCATTCTGATTCAATGGATGAAAATCAAGCTTTTCCAAAATTCGATGTACACTATAATGGTACTTTTGTGCCTAATCCATTAGTGTATTTTGCTCCAGAAGTACTACGACTGAATAAAGATGCAAACAATTTTGTTTTCTCCGATTTCATCAAATATGTTAGAGAAGCTTATCGATTTTCATTGCAAGCATGTGTATTTATGTATACCCGAAGTGAGATCGAGTGAGGGGTTCAAACACTACAAAATGAATATGACTACTCTGAGTTTCTTGAGGTTGAAAATGCTCACATACATGTGGACGTGTATATTGACCACGGTAATGAACCTATATTGAGTGGATTGAGAAAGAAGAACCAAACAGTGAAGAACTTGAGTATTCAGAAGAAGATGTTGACTCAATTTTGTAAGATGATGAGAATTGTGAACATGAAGAGGACGACTCTGTTATATCAAGAAAAATAATCTTCAAAAGAACCTACAATGATAAGTTTTTGAACAAGTTATGTCCAATAGTTTTTGTAGATGAAGATGAAGATGACAATGAACTTCCAACTGTCTACACTAGGCATGATGCTACTCAAGAATGGAGGAAGATGAAGCCTGAATGAGGTATGAAATTCTCTTCTCCTGCTGAACTTAAGTCTTCTCTCAGTAACTATGTAGTAGCACATGTATATGACTTGTATTATGAGAAGAATGGCAAGGATAGGTTGCTTGTAAAGTGTTGTAAAGGAAAAACACCACAATGCCCTTTTAGATCGTGGGCTTTTTGGATGAAAGACGAGCAAAAATTTCAAATAAAGTTTATTAAAGACCATAGTTGCTTAAGGGCAATCAAACTTGGGTCAATTGTTACCTACAAGTGGATAGGGAAACAGTATGTCACCGATATATTGGAGTCCCCTACAATGAGTTTGAGGAAGATGAAAGCCATGGTATCCAAGTTATTCAACATAAATGTAACATCCCAAAAATTCAACATAATTTAAACTTTTCAAAACAACCTTTTTTCTAATAGAAGTGTTACAAAACCATTGTTTTCAAAACATTATTTAAAATCAAAGTCTCCCAAGATCCAATCAGTCACAAAACCAAGGATGTGTACGGTCACGCCTTCGCCTTGCCACGATCCTCTAAGGTACCTGAAACCATAAACTAAAAACGGTAAACACAAAGCTTAGTGAGTTCCCCCAAAGTACCACCACATAAACATAACAAACAACATGTATATAGAGCATTCAGCCTGAATGGAACGCCGTACCGGCCTACAGACTATCTGGTGCGCTTACAAAACCTTCAACATGACTGGTACGCCTCTTCGGACCTTCAGCCTATCTGGAAGATTCCCCGGGCCTTCTGCATGACTGGTACCCCCTCAGGCTTGCAGTCTATCCGAGACGCCCTAGGACTCTTGACCTTTAGTCTATAGTAGTCCACCTCAACCCAACCATACACAACATGTTGACATATACATATCCAATAAACATATAAGCCCAGTAAACCATAACAACATACCGATATAAACATTATCAGGTTTGTTGACTGACAACACAAAGCAGTATAATCACAACCCACCTACACTACGACTACATATACCACAACTAAACATATATCCAGGAAGCAGATAACAGGCCGGTCTACCGATCACTAAGCATAACATCATCCTTTATACCAGGATACCGATCTAACAGATCACCACAACATAATAACATATTATCACATAACAATATATCTAATCTAATGGGCCGATATTGGTGCCTTTGACCTGCAAGTACAGTGAGAAAAACTCACCTCTCGATCTGATCAATAGCCGATGAGGTCCCGACTCTGAATCTCAGCTCAACTGACACCTATCCATCCAAAATACTAAATTCTCAAACACCATCCAAAAGACCAATAATACCCTTAAGGTCAAACTTGGTCAAATTCAAAGTCAAACTAGTCAAACCAACTAAGTTAACTGAGTCAACCCAGCCGAGTCAACTCAGCAGAGTCGCCACAAAATGAGTATGTGGGGCATACTCCAAAGGTACGCTAGTCGTACTCACATGCTGACCACCATCGGGGTGGTTGGCCTCGTACGCGGGGTGTACTCCCAGAAACCTCAAAACCCTATAAGTGCTTAATGGATTAAGCACTCACGTCCATTTTTCAGATCCATGGCTAAAATACCTTCAAGATTCATAAAGTTTCCAACTTTATGACTTTGCATGGCCATTAAGATCTTAACTCCACTTCTTAATCTATTAAGACATTCTAAATGATGCATGGAGCAAAACCAACCACTTGGGCTCCATTTTTGTGACTCAAGACCCTTCCAAGGGGCTGAAAGGATAGCTAAATGGGCCAAGAACATGCTATGTTCATGAATCATCATTTTGGGACCAAAAAGTGCCTTTAAGAGCAAAATCTAGATCTACAAGATGGAGTGGTAAAGATGCAAGCTTTGTACTTTCAATGTGTTTCAAACCAAGAAGAAATCCCAGATCCAAAGTGTACCCAACTCCAAGATCTTCTCACCACCTTTGTTCCTCTTCAAACCACTCTAAAAACTCACTATAAGTCTCAAAATGGCTCTCTTTTGCTCTAAGGTTGCTTGAAGGTCGAACTCATAGAAGGAGGTTGGATAAGAAAAGAGTTTGTGTTCATAAAATTGCTTAAATATGAGCCAAAGCCCTAAAATAGGGTTTACATGCCAACCACGTACGCCCTACGTACACACGTACACATGGCGTACTCAAAATTCCCCAATTTTAATCAAATTGCCACCATGGGCCCTTTTTCCCACTTTCTTACACGTAGGGACCAACAATGCAATAAATCTCAATAATGGAAGTGCCTCAAAACCAGATGTTACAATAAATGATAGTGTTGGACAGTGTAGGAATGCAAAAAGATTTGCATTGTGTGAAATTGAGGGTGATTTGAAGGATCATTATTCCAAGCTGTGGGAGTATGGAGCTGAAATTAAAAGGGCTAACCAAGGATCTCATGTTGAAGTGTATGTGAAGCCCAAAAGTAATTCTATTGTGGTGTTTGAAAGGTTTTATGTGAGTTTTAAAGGAGTGGTTGATGGATGGTTAGATGGGTGTAGGAAGGTTATTAGGATAGATGGATGCTTTCTGAAGGGCATATGTAAAGGGGAGCTCCTCTCAGCAGTAGACAGGGATGCCATACTTAATATCTTGGGCAGTAGTGAATGTTGAGAACAAGAGTACATGGAAATGGTTCTTGGACAATCTAATGGAAGACATAGATGAAGGGGGAAATGGTAATGGAATCACATTAATGTTAGATGGACACAAGGTACATATACACAAATTACCTTTTACACATACTAACATTCCAAATAAATGCAGGGTATAATGGAGGTTGTGAAAGAAAGATGTCCAAAAATGGAGCATATGTTGTGTGCTAGGCACATCCTTGCTAACTTCCATAAAAAGTTTAAGGGTGGGTGCTACATAAAACCTTTTTGGAGGGCTGTAAAGGCAACTACAATTCATAAATCTGAACTTTCAGTGGAATAAATTAAGAGGTTTGATGTAGGGGCATATGATTATCTCATTAAAAGGGAGCCTAACTGTTGGTCAAAGGTTTTTTAAGGTGGGAATGGGATGTGATGCAATGGAAAATGGTGTTTCTGAGAGCTTCAATGATTCTATTGAAGAAGCTAGAAAAAAGCCACTGATCACTATGTTAGAGGACATAAGGGTGTTTGTGATGGAGAGATTGTGCATGCAGAAAGGGAAAGGATTGGGCTGAGATTTGGCAATATGTCCAACTATCAGAAAGTATCTTAGTGAAATAAAGAAGTTGAGAACATTAGTGACCATATATGTTTTACTTACTTTTTGTACATTCAAGTGTTAACTAACTTTTTGTAATGGCAGATTCTGGGCTCCATATGTTAGTGGATAAAAATAGTTTGAAGTTGTGCAAGGTAACGAAAGGTATGGTGTTGACAGGGAGAAGAGAGAATGTGGATGTAGATGTTGGCAATTAATAGGAATTCCATGTGTACATGCCATATGTGCCATATCTTCTTTGAATATTGATTAAGAGGAATATGTTGCATAGTGGTTTACTAAATCTGCATTTCTTAGGGCCTATGAGTACACCATACATCCACCATTTGATAGTACCTGATGGCCCCACATGCCTAATGTTCACCAAATACTACCTCCTATTAGGAGGAGGAAACCTGATAGGCCATGCGTGAAAAGAAAAAGAGACCAAGCAGAAAATGAACTCAATGAGAATATAAGGCATACTATAAGCAGGACAGGTGTTCAACACAGATGTACCATTCATAATGAAACTAGACACAACAAAGCTACATGTCCAATGAGGGGTCCTTCAGAAGCAAGTCCAAGTAAACCAAGAAAAAGAAGTAATACAAAGAACTGTCCTTCACAAGCAGGTCCAAGCACTCTAGCTCCAAGTACTCCAATACATGTGAATCAAGATCCTATGACTCAAGAGCATGTCAATCAAGAGCCTATGATTCAATAGAATGTCCCATGTGAATCAAGATCCTGTAAATCAAGTACTGTCAACCAAGATCATGTGAATCAAGTACCTGTTAAACAAGTTCCTGCGAATCTTGGTGTTAGAGTGCCTAAGAGCCTTGGTGTTAGATCAAGGAAGCCTTCATAGAGAATCAACAAGATACAAATCAGGAAGCAAGTTTTCGAAAGGATGGCAAAGGAGTGACTGAGGACAACCCATTTACTTTAGAATGATTAGAGTTACTTGTTTTCTTTTGCTTTGGAAGTATGTAATAGTACACTATATATGGTGACTATCTTTTTGAGAATTGGGCTAACTTTTGATGTAATTTACAATACTACCCTTGCTTGTAACCTAGTAACTTTTGATGGCCTTTTAGTAATGGAATCAGATATGGTATCCTATGCCAATTGTGTTGTATTTTTCAACATTTATCGGTACTAACGCATTAGTTTATTAAGAATCTTGTTATAATGGGAATCATATGTCAATTGTCTATTGGGAATCATATTTGTTTCTATCAATCTCCTTGTCGTTTGGTTGTTGAAATTGCAGCTAAATTTAATGTAATTTGCATTCAAATGTGTAACAAGTACCATTTCATTCAATACCAACCATTCAACTGTTTTAAAAAAAATTCAATACATTCAATACATCATACCAAACTACCAAAATTCATACATCATACGGTGACAACCGTCAATGTTGGTCAACAAAAGTCAACATGCCAACTCAACTCGTGTTAGAATTTTAGGAGAAATGTGATATTACCTGATGTTTCTAATGTACTATTGGCAATTTGTAATTCAAAATATCTCTCTTTTTACCAATTATTGAATATAAACCCTAATTAGGGTTAATAAGGTAAAAATTCGATAATTCGATTATATATTACTTGGGTATAAATAATATTCATAACAAAATGTAGTTGAGTTCATAAACTTTATACTACGTGACAAATTCATAACAAAGGTTACATATTCAGATTTTTGGTGAATTCGTCACCAAATGCGACAAATTCTTTAGCCGACTTAAACACTCAAACGTTAACGAAAAAAATTAGGAATCATCCTAACTTTCGTGTAATGTGTTATTATTTATGATAATAATGATTTTTATAATAACTTGACCTTATATGATTCAAATTATGTAATTATACATCATTTTATCACACTTTTGTTTTATAAAAATTACCAACTTTATAAAAAGTACCCATTTTTTTATAAAAATAAACTAAAGACACATTTTGTCTCATATGATTATTACCTCTTTTTTTTTATTTTTTATTTTTATTTTTTTAATTTTTTTTACAAGTAGTATTACTTAATTAAAATGGTCATGCTTGAATATTAAATTTAAGAAACCATTCCCTACTTCCCTCACCCCCCATACCTAACCCTCACCCTCCCTCTCTGCTCTTTATTTTCGCCCCCCCCTCATCCAATCTTCATTTCTTCATCTTCTTCCTAAGAACAATATTTCACTCTCAAGATTAATTTCCATAAGTTGGTTCTTGATTTATTGGTAAGTTTTTCCTTACTAATCTAGTGATTCTATTCACACACACACACACACACACACATATATATATATACACATACACACGCGCACACACACACACACACATATATATATATATATATACACACACTAGTTTTATTACAATTACACACATTAATATGTGTTAATATCCATAGGATCTTTCAATATTCAAGTGTTCGTAACTTGAAATCTTTCATCTCCACCTCTTTATCCACCAAGAAACACACTGAAGGTGAGTGCATACCCCTCATTTTCATCTTTATCCAAGTTTTAGGGGGAGAATACAAGTAAACTTGTATAATTGTACAAGTTTTTATACATGCTTACTTTCATGTTGTGTAAAAATGTTATCTACATGACATAATGTTATTACCTAGTATTATGAACATTTATGTGTGGTATGTTGTTTAAAAATACAAATCTATGAAAAATGAGTATAAACATGCTATATGTTCTTAAAAAAACGTCATAAAAACAAAACTATAAAAACTAGGGGTTTTATGAACATAATATGACTTTTCTAGCAAAAATGTTTATAACCAAGTGATCACACTATTTTTGTGGGATTTAAATCAAAATTTTTATTTTGGACATATGATACGAAACTAGTTATAAATAGCAAGGATTTGGTTTTACAAAAAGAAAACCTAAAAATCAATGATTTTATGTAAAAATTAGGGTTTTCTAACAAAAATGGTCATAACCAGGTTATGGTACCATTTTTGTGAGATTTGACATAAAATATGTTGTTTTAAATATATAAGGTCAGCTTGAATTAAACTTCAGAAAAATGGTAAAAATAAATTTCACAAGTTTATAATTCAATATTTACCGTTTGATGACGTAAAAATTCAAAAACTAGAAAACTGACTTTATCATACTAATAGTTCATATACTTGTGTTAGATGTATAATATGTGTTATTTATGAACATTTAAACATGTTAACTTATATATATATATATATATATATATATATATATATATATATATATATATATATATATACAACGGGATATTTATAATAAACTATAATAAGTGTAGTTTATGGGTCGTTAACACTATTATAACATTTTGGGACAAGACGAATAATTATATAAAAGTATATAATTATTATAAAGTATATTAATACTATGGAAATGTGATATTTACACTTACAAGGGTTTTCATTACACAAAACGTAAACTTGTTGAAACAATTATGTGGGACAAAGTCTTCACCGTACCTACCCGAGTACACATTCAATTCCTGAATTATAACCAAAATATCGGTAAGAGAGCGTGATACTTGTGTATAGATCTATACGGTACTGACAATCCCGCACCTAAGCTGCTAGCTATAGCTAGACCGGTAGGTGTGGGGTGATAAATGTCTAACATTCCGACGCTTGAAGAACGTCGCAACATGCCAACTTCGGTTTTAGCATGGTTGTAATAACTCACACGGGAAATCAACGATGCATTTAGTTTACGCGGTAACATTCATTCAAATGGTTTTATATAAGAATAAAACTATGTAATACTATTTTAAGTATAGAAATACTTACACATTTTTGGTATTAGGGATTTTAAGACTACAACTCATTTTTAAGAAAATATTGGATTTGCTGGGAACAAACACTATCATTTTACTAGGAAAGAATTATAGATTTTTCCCATACAAAACTCTTATGAACTCACAAACTTAATTGTTGAAAATTACCAAAACGACTTGTATTCTCAGGAAACCATTAAACAAGTAGTCAAAAGGCTTTTGAAGATGGGTCATTACAGCGTCGTACTATTCATTTTGTCATCATAGGGTAATTGGTTTTGAAACATACAGTACTTGGAAACCATGTAACATTCTCAATTATATTTATGATGGTTGTGTTTGCTTTGAATCACTATTGTACATTATGTTGTGATACTATTCATGAAGTCATCCACCCCCAGACGTTTCCACCATCCTGGTTTGGGGGTGTGATAGATTGGTATCAGAGCATTGTTTATAGTGAACTAAGTATATCAAACCATGTAAGATATACAACTATAAATACAATCGGACTAAAAATCTCTGACTAAAACATTTCGTACAAGTATACTTTTAAAATATAATGATATTTTTTATAAAGTATAAGTACATACCTACATAATAGAACGATGTCATAACAAGAACAATACAAAAGTAATAAGATTAGTTGAACACTACGAATAAGCCTAGGTAGTTATGTAATCCGATATAGGATAGATAGAGCCTGATCAACTATATTTGTTCGAGATATGACTAACATGTGCTTGGGAATAGTCATAGTGAACAAGAAGTCTAAAACTTACCAACACCCCATACAAAGAAACTCTAGAACCAAACATAAAGTTTAAAATAATATAGGAGTATTTTATGATACTATAGAACCATGCACCTAGACTCATTATATGCCTCTTATACCTCTATTCTTGCACAGTCAACATGACCATATTTCACCTACCAGGAGACCCTTACTTTTCCAATAATGGGAATGGTGGATGGATCGAGGAGGAGCTCGAGGAGTACGCCGAGGCTGACGCACCAGCCGCTGAGGACCCGGAGGAGGGTCAAGATGATGATGAGGAAATTGACGGAGACCTGATGGAGGAGGACTCCGATGCTGATTATGAGGTCAGCATCCCACACTTTTCCGTCCGCAACCTGCACGATCCTATACCTGAGCCGAGCTTTCAGTTATACCTCCATCCAAGTGGTCTATTATGGATGCGCACTCCTCATATAAGGATACCTCCCTTTCGTAGACCCATGATTTTTCTGACAGGTGTACTACTCCAGGAACCAACATCCCGCTGGGCAGAGGACCTACACAGATGGAGCCGCGAGGATGTCCAACATCCCCTGTACGGTATGTGCCGAGAGTTCTATGACCTCCGTAACGACGTTTTAGCCGACAAGGCTCTCCCTGTCATGATTCTCCACATTTCGCGCCTTGACGAGCATGCTAGGGTGTCTTCTAGCCATATCCTAGATGTTGGTGCCACTGCTGAGATCACCGCCACCCGATTTTGTCATATAAATGAAGACCATGATCAGACACGCATGATTATCGATTGTCTTCTGGAGGATGTCAAGAACTCTTGAGCCGAGGTTAGGGAGCTCATGGACAGGCATACCGACATGGAGCAGAGGATGATCGAGGCAGAGCACCGAGCCGAGGAGGCCGAAGAGGAAACAAGGGAGATGCGAGCATTGATAGCCACACTTAGAGGGCTGAAGGATGTCACTCGCCATGAGTAGTGTTTATGCTACTCAACTTTTGTTATAGACTAGGTTTTGTGAGTAAGCGTTGGTGCTACTCCCTCATGTATGTAGTTCCGACCCTGCGAATAAGTGATTACACTATTCTAAGGTTGTTAGGTATAATAGATTGTGTCATTGGGCCGTTTTACTTAGTCCATTATGTACACGGTTTGGGCCTGTCCAACCATGTTAATTATTAGGGTTATAGTATTTATAGTGCATGCATGCAACGTAGTTATTAGCCGTTGAATTGATCTTTTCTCTGTAACCCTAGCACGCCTCTACAGTAGCAATTCATTATAGAGTTCTTCTGAGGTTGTGTCTTTTAATCATTCGAGACCAGTTGATACATCTTGTGTTCTTGTTTTCATATCGTGTTAATAATTTACTTGTTAGAATCTAATCGATCCAAAATGATTTTATTCCTAACAATTGGTATCAGAGCAGGAGGCTGTGTAAATTATACACATATCTTCTATTTGAAGAAATCATTAGGGTTTCCGCTATTATCGAATCTGTTGGAGCCGTCATTACTTTGTTGATGTCACTCCGTGATCTTGATATTACCCGAATACGATCTTACAAGTCTGATTCTTTATAGGTACAGAAAAGCAAGTCAAAATGTCACACGATGATTTTCAATCCAATCCAATCAACATCTCAAACAACATAGGTTCAACCACAAGAATTATGATTCTATATCCTCACGAGTATGAAGTGTGGGCTCTTCATTTTGAATACTATGTTCTCGGCTTAGAAGACAATGGGTATTTGATTTGAGAAGCTATTACTTTGGGTCCTTTTGTTCACTCTGAAACCAAAAGAATCATCAAAACTCAGAAGGAATACAACCAGTTGCTCATTGATATGAAGGAGGTTCCTAAGGATGAAAGAGACAAACTCACCAGTAAGATTAAAGCAATGAGAGTTATAAGGTTCGCTCTATAATATGACACATTCCGCTTGGTGAGTTCATGTGACAGTGCGAAAGAAATTTGGGACAAGCTTAAAGAGCTTTATTCCACAGATGCTGATCTCGAACACTCTACCCAAACACTCCAGCTTTTGGAGTTCGGTGAATTCAAATAAAAGCCATAAGAGAATCTTAGCCAGAAATTCAACCGATACAATCATCTTCTTAGTAAGATGATTAAGCATGGAATAGAACGAAAGCTGATCGAGCAGAAGGTCGCTTTCATGAATGGTCTTAGACATGAATGGGTGGCGGTGGTCTGAACTCTTAAAGCTCATGAACAGTTTAAGAATTATTCATTGGCCAAACTAGTTGGCATTCTTAAGTCACATGAAAGTGAAGTGACGAAAGAAACGAAAGTTGTGACCGGTATGGGGTCCTTGGATCTCATTTCAAAAGGCAAGGGTGTTGCAAAGGAAGAACCAGAGACTGATCTTTCTGATAATGATCTGACAAGTGAAGAATATGATTTGATGATTTCAAACCCCAAACGGTTTGCAAGAAAGAAATTCCCTACCACTAAGAACCGAAACTGGCAGGGAAGTTATAGTTCCGAGAAAGCAAAAGAGGAGAACAAAAGCACTCCTTTAAGGATGAAGAGAAGAAGAAGGAAAGCAAGCTGGTTGGCGACTCAGGCTATGACTGTAACTATTGTCATGGAAAGAATCATTTGGTAAAGGAGTGCATGCTGAGGAGGCTGAATGAGAAGAAAGAAGGAGTGGATGATGAGGCTTACTACTTGCGTAAGCTGGAAGAGATTAAGAAGAAGAATACTAACGATAACTCAATGTCTGCGTTAATTGTGCAGGAAAATATAGCTGAGGATGAGTTTAGAGGAGTGGAGATTTGGTTAACTGAATCAGAGGATGAAGAAGTTCGCAAGCCCACACATGGCAGGGAATTCGTTGCAAAAGAAGAAAGCTCAAAGTTCACTGGTAGGTGTTTGATGGTGACAAATGGCGGGTCAACAATTAGTGGATATGGGAATGCAGAGGGAAGAGGAGATGACAAGTGTTTTGCTGCGAAACTTGTTGGTGAGCAAATCAATGAGTGTGATCAACTGATCAAAAAGGTACACACCATTATTGAATCTCTTAATGTACATGTATCTAACTATGAAACTGAATTTAATGACCTAAAATTCACCTTTTCAAGTATAAGTAATAGTCTTAAACAAACTCGTCTAGTGAATGCTAACCTAACTGATCAAATCCGCAGGACGTCATCCAAGAGTGAGGAGCGAAAGATTTGGATTGAGAAGATAGAGTCTGAGTTATCTAGGTCTAGAGATGAATCAATTTATTTGTAGAGAGATGATTTGAAAATTTTGAAACAACGAAACATATTTTGTTTTATTGCTAAACAACTTTATTCGAATATTAATCAGTTGCATTTAGATTGTGAAATAGGTAAAAAGATTCACAAAATGATCTTGCCTTTCCTTCAATTCAAGGAAGACGAGATTGATGCTGTTGTTACAAGTGTGAGTCTATCGTCTCTTCAGACGAAACCTCTGAAGCTTATAGAATTGGATTGGACAAAATTTAATCTTTTATTAAGTCCAAAGACCATAAGGACATGTTGAAAAACTTGCTTGATGAAAATGACATTTTGAAAATCAAGACCGAAACTGTACAGAAATTTGACTCATTGAATTCCAAGTTAAGTTTAGAAAATAAAATCAATCTTGAAAATACATCTGAATTTGACTAGGAAAGTGATATGAGCAAAATATCTATAAAGGATGAGGTTGACTATTCTGAGTTTGTGAAAAACGAAACTGAACTGTAAAAGTCCTGATTTCTGAAAACTCAGTTGAGTTCTCTCGCATTTCTCAAAATAAACCGAAAATTTTGAATGAAAAAGTTACGGTTTATACTAAAGTCCAAACGGTCCCAAATCAAGTTTTCAAGGCCGATGGAGTGAACAAAACTCAAACAATAGAATTAACTTCTCTAGTAGAAGAAGACAACAAAGATGGGTGTGACAAATACTTTTGGTCTGCACCAATTGATAATGCAGATGAAACGAAAGGTCTTTCTGAAAGAACCTCCCGGAGAGTTAAAGGATGTTATGTGGCTGAGCGAATAAATAAGCCTTCAAGTTGTGAAAAAGGCAGTCCAAGTGGTACTAAGGAATGTCCAAGCGAAGCTCATTCTAGAACGAGCGAATCTCAAGCAAGTGAATCGAAGAGAAAGGCGAATATTCACAAATCTTCAAAGCAACTTGCTGAGAAAAAATGTCAAAGGAATCATAGATACCAGAAAAATCTCAACGAAAGGAAGAAATTTTGGCAATCCCAAAATTCTAGCTACATTCGCAAAGATAAATCTTCAAATCAAAAAGCGAAAGCTAGTTCGCTTGCAAATTCTGGTCAATGTTCGTACTGTCATTCATGTAATAAGCAATCAAAGAATGTTGCTCCAAAACCCTCTTTTTCAGAGAAACCAAGAGCGAAACCAAAATCCCATCCTTCTCAACCGATAAAATCTACATCCAAAGATGTCAAGGGAAAGGGAAAGCTTCTCAAGGAATCTAAAGTTCCAACCAAAAAGTCGATATCTGATTCTAAGAGCATGGAGAGAGAATTCATCAAAAATCAAATAAAAAATAAAAGAAAACAATCTGATTTAAAAGAGATGAAATTCCAAGATAATAAAATTAAAGTTTTCACTATTAAAAGGAAAGACGAAACCACTTTGATAAAACGAACGTATATGGTTGATCTTTCTATTGTTTTTCCCTGTTCTGTAAAAGGCTCACCAGGACCCAAGCAACTTTGGGTTCCTAAATCTGCTTAATCTTTGCAGGTTATTCGTTACGAGCAGTTTGACGACGAATGGTACATTGACAGTGGCTGCTCACGTCACATGACTGGGAGAAAGGAAGAACTGATGGAGTTTCGTGCTCTGAAAGATGGAGGAAATGTAAAGTATGGTAACAACTCGTTCGGAACAATCAAAGGCTATGGGATGATATCGAACATAGATTTCTCAATACGGAAGGTGGCTTATGTGGAAGGACTACAACACAACCTGATTAGTCTCTCTCAATTGGTTATGGGAACCATCTTGAAAGTAAGCTTTGATGACGAAGGTTCTAAAATTATAGAGAAAGAAACGAAAGCTATTCTTTTGAAGTCTCCAAGGAAAGGAGAAATGTATCCTCTAAATTTGAACCTGATAAGAAGAAAACCAGCTGTCTGCCTGCTAACAAAAGCTCACTCCGATGATAGATGGATATGGCATAGACGACTTTCGCACCTAAATTTCAAGGATATCAACAAGGTCGTGCTTGGTGATCATGTGCGAGGAGTTCCTCTATTAAAGTTCGATAAGGATCATTTATGTGCAACATGTGAAATGGGGAAGCGAAGTAGGAAAAGCCATCCCACTCGAGTAAACACGAAAATCATCGAATCTTTAGAACTTCTACACATAGACCTTTGTGGACCTTCTGCAATCGAAAGTGTCGGTGGTAGTAAGTATATTCTTGTTATAATTGATGATTTTTCACGTTTCACTTGGGTGTTCTTTCTTAAATAGAAATCTGAGGCAACTCCTACACTCAAGAGTTTTGTAAAGAAAGTTGAGCTTCAACTGCGAAAGCTGGTTCGTAACATTCGCAGCGATAATGGGCTAGAATTTAAAAATCAAGACCTTGAAGAATTTCTGGCTGATTAAGGAGTCACACACAATTTTTCTGCTCCTTATACCCCACAACAGAATGGCGTAGTTAAAAGTCGAAACCGTTCTTTGTGTGAAGCTGCTCGAACAATGCTTACCTTCGCTTCGCTTCCTCTGTATTTCTGGGCTGATGCTATTGCCACTGCATGGTTTACCCAAAATAGATCCGTTCTGAACAAGAGATTCTCTCTTACTCCATATGAAAATATTAACAATCGCAAACCTAACGTTAAGTTTTTCCACGTATTTGGTTCCAGGTGTTTCATCTTCAATTCCAAGGAAAACTGGAACAAATTTGACGCAAAAGTTGATGAAGGTATATTTTTGGGGTATTCGCTGAATTCTAAGGTGTTTAGGGTTCTCAACAAACGCACAAAGAAGTTAGAAGAGACCTACTATGTCACATTCGATGATAACTATTTGAAGAAGATTCATCAAAACGAAAGTCTATCAGAGGAGATCTTTCCAAAGCCAAGTCCAGTAACGGTTCCTATCTCAAATCTATATGAAGAGTTTATGCTTCTCTTTGATGAACCAGAAAAGCTATTTCCTCTGAATCTAAAGCATCATACAACAAAGAAGATGAATTCAAGAAAATCATCGACGAAGCTGTAAAAGATATGCAAAACGAACCTCCTAGTTCAAACGAACCTCCTCGTTCGAACGAAACTCCAAGTTCAAGTGAAGCAACAAAAGAAAACACACCATTGCAGGGGGA